>NC_064614.1:596230349-596533379 GCF_023898315.1 Schistocerca nitens | reverse complement strand
ACTACATGTGGTGGATGTGCGTCATGCACTTTCGTGTAAATCATCCCTCAACCATTTCGTGGTTGTGATATTTCAGTGGCTGTGTTATTCCGAATTACGATGCACTGTTCATGCATGAATGTCACAAGGAACAGGTACTGCGGTAAACTACAGGCATTATGAAATACGTGAAATGTATTCTCAATTGCGAATGTGGACAACAATCAGTCGAACGATGACAATGACCTGACTCGACACGGATTTCCCGCTTATGGCGAGCGTTCGCCTAACCATTTGGCTGTCCGAAGACGACTCACAGCCAGACACAAACTTCCATAAGAAATCAACCATGTGTCTACAACCTGTACTCGTACATCCATTGTGTACACACATAAAAAAAAAAGTTTTGCATTCCTCGGTTCCGAGAGTTCCGGAACCTGTACAAAAAATTGAAATAGATATCAACATAAACATCATTTCCACCCTTTTTAGTGCTCATGAAAACCACACATTGCATGTTGTACCACCATACAGCGAGACCTTCAGAGGTGGTGATCCAGATTGCTGTACACAACGGTACCTCCAATACCCAGTAGCACGCCCTCTTGCATTGATGCATGCCTGTATTCGTCGTGGCATACTATCTACAATTTCATCAAGGCACTGTTGGTCCAGATTGTACCACTCCTCAACGACGATCCGGCGTAGATCCCTCAGAGTGATTGGTGGGTCACGTCGTCCATAAACAGCCCTTTTCAATCCATCCCAGGCATGATCGACAGGGTTCATGTCTGGATAAGATGCTGGCCACTCTAGTCGAGCGATGTCGTTATCCTGAAGGATGTCATTCACAAGATGTGAACGATGGGGGCGTGAACTGTCGTCCATGAAGACGAATGCGTCGCCAATATGCTGCCGATAAGGTTGCACTATCGGTCGGAGTATGGCATTCACGTATTGTACAGCCGTTACGGCGCCTTCCATAAGCACCAGCGGCGTACATCGGCCCCACATAATGCCATCCCAAAACAGCAGGGAACCTCCAGCTTGTTGCACTCGTTGGCCAGTGTGTCTAAGGTGTTCAGCCTGAATGGGTTGCCTCCAAATGCGTCTCCGACGATTGAGTGCTTGAAGGCATATGCGATACTCATCGGTGAAGAGAATGTAAAGGCAATCCTGAGCGTTCCATTCGGCATGTTGTTGGGCCCAACTGTACCGCGCTGCGTAGTATCGTGGCTGCAAAGTTGGACCTCGCCATGAACGTCGGGAGTGAAGTTGCGCATCATGCAGCCTATTGCGCACAGTTTGAGTCGTAACACGAAGACCCGTGGCTGCCCGAAAAGAATTATTCAACATGGTGGCGTTGCTTTAAGGATTCCTCCGAGCCATAATCCATAGGTAGCGGTCATTCAGTACAGTAGTAGTCCAGGGGCGGCCTGAGCGAGACATGTCATCTACAGTTCCTGTCTCTGTATCTCCTCCATGTCGCTTTGGTTCACTCTGAGACGCCTGGACACTTCCCTTGTTGAGAGCTCTTCCTGGCACAGAGTAACAATGCAGACGCGATCGAACCGCGGTATTGACGTTCTAGGCAATGGCTGAACTACAGGCAATAGGACCGTGTACCTCCTTCCTGGTGGAATGACTAGAACTGATCGGCTGTCGGGCCCCCTCCGTCTAATAGGCGCTGCTCATGCATGGTTGTTTACATCTTTGTGCGGGTTTAGTGACATCTCTGAACAGTCAAAGAGACTGTGTCTCTGATACAATATCCACATTCAACGTCTATCTTCAGGAGGTCTGGGAACCGGGCTGATGCTAAACTTTTTTTGACGTGTTGTATATTTCCGTAGAGGCGAGGCATTTGACTTGGATGCATGCATGTTGAGAGGAACATAGCATCGTAATTCGGAATAACACAGGCACTGCAGTATCGTTCTCGTATTTATCCAGCGACACCGGGCAAGCGACTTTCAAGTAAAATGTCTCGTTTGAACGATAATATACGTAATGGATGTACGAGTGCAGGCTGTAGACACATGGTTGACGTCATATGGAAGTTTGAGTCTAGCAGTGAGTCGTGCTCGAATAGCATAATGGTTAGGCGAACGCTCGCGATCAGCAGGAAATCCAGGTCCGAGTCTTGCTCCGGCAATAATTTTCACTGTCGTCGTTCGATTATACAGCTGATGGTTGCCCATATCCGCAATTGCGAACACGTTTCATGTACTTCGCGACTTCGTGACTGGGTCAATGACGTCAATAATCTACTGCCTGTGCCCTATGTAGTGTCATAAAATCCAGAGTGTCCTCCGCATTGCACTTGGGCAGAAATAGGGAACTGCGATATTGTCTGTTAGCATTAGA
This sequence comes from Schistocerca nitens, assembly GCF_023898315.1. Classification (NCBI taxonomy): domain Eukaryota; kingdom Metazoa; phylum Arthropoda; class Insecta; order Orthoptera; family Acrididae; genus Schistocerca; species Schistocerca nitens. The sequence goes on along the minus strand of NC_064614.1, from coordinate 596,531,033 downwards.
AGTTACCCTTTTCTCTTCATGCTCCCTCCTGTTTTGTCATTTACTTTATTTTCGGGACACACTGAAAAGGCCGCAGGAGGACCTGGCATTTTCGTTACTAGGGTTCTCCCACAAGGGAAACCAAATATGTAGAAAGGAAATAGCATTTAGGCTGAACAGCTTTCGTCAGTGGCAAAGCCTAGACTTTGCATAAATAAGAACGCAAGTAGACAACCGTTTGTTAACGAAAATGATTTCAGTAATGAACGTCATACATACTGAAAGAAAAAATTTATTTAAGATATTATTACACATTTAGAACAAAAATAAGATTCAAAAGCTACAGTAAAAAAAGCTCTATTTACTGCTTTCTAAATATTATTAGATTTCTTTGTTTACGTATACACTGTGTGATCAAAAGTATCCGGACACCTGGCTGAAAATGACTTACAAGTTCGTGGCGCCCTCCATCGGTAAAGCTGGAATTCAATATGGTGTTGCACACCCTTAGCCTTGATGACAGCTTCCACTCTCGCAGGCATACCTTCAATCAGGTGCTGGAAGGTTTCTTGGGGACTGGCAGCCCATTCTTCACGGAGTGCTGCACTGAGGAGAGGGATCGGTATCGATCGGTGAGGCCTGGCACGGAGTCGGCGTTCCAAAACATCCCAAAGGTGTTCTATAGTATTCAGGTCAGTACTCCGCACAGGCCAGTCCATTACAGCGATATTAATGTCGTGTAACAACTCCGCCACAGGTCGCGTATTATGAGTAGGTGCTCTATCGTGTTGAAAGATGCAATCGCCGTCCCCAAATTACTTTTCAGCATTGGGAGGCAAGAAGAAGCTTAAAACATCAATGTAGTCCTGAGCTGTGACAGTACCACGCGAAACAACAAGGGGTGCAAGACCCCTCCATGAAAAACACACCTCACTATAACATTACCGCCTCCTAATTTTACTGTTGGCAGTACACACGTTGGTAGATGACGTTCAACGATCATTCGCCATACCTTCACCCTGCCATCGGATGGCCACATTGTGTACAGTGATTCGTCACTTCACACAATGTTTTTTCCGCTGTTCAATCGTCCACGCTCCTTACACCAAGATAGGCGTCATTTGGCATTTACCGGCGTGATGTGTGGCTTATGAGCAGCCGCTTGACCATGAAATCAGAGTTTTTTCACCTCCCGCCTAACTGTCGTAGTACTTGCAGTGGATCCTGATGCAGTTTGGAATTCCTTGTGATGGCCTGGATAGATGTCTGCCTATTACACATTACGACCCTCTCCAGCTGTCGGCGGTCTCTGTCAGTCAACAGGCGAGGTCGGCCTATACACTTTTGTGCTGTACTTGTCGCTTCACGTTTCCACTTCACTATCACATCGGAAACAGTGGGCCTAGGGATGTTTAGGAGTGTGTAAATTTCGCATACAGACGTATGACACAAGTGCCACTCAATCACCAGACCACATTCGATGTCCGTGAGTTTCGCGGAGGGCCCCATTCTGCTCTCTCACAATGTCTAATTACTACTGCGTCGCTGATATGCAGTACCTGGTGGTAGTTGACAGCACAATGCACTTTATATGAAAAACGTATGTTTTGGGGGGGGGCGTCCGAATACTTTTGATCACGTAGGGTACACTGAAGCGACAAAGAAACTGGTATAGGCATATGTATTCAAATACAGAGATATGTAAACAAGCAGAATACGGCGCTGCTCTCGATTCAAATGGCTCTGAGCACTATGGGACTCAACTGCTGAGGTCATTAGTCCCCTAGAACTTAGAACTAGTTAAACCTAACTAACCTAAGGACATTACAAACATCCATGCCCGAGGCAGGATTCGAACCTGCGACCGTAGCGGTCTTGCGGTTCCAGACTGCAGCGCCTTTAACCGCACGGCCACTTCGGCCGGCCGCTGCTCTCGGTAACGCTTATATAAGACTAGTGTCTGGCGCAGTTTTAGATCGGTTACTGCTGCTATAGCAAGTTATCAAGATTTAAGTGAGTCTGAACGGGTGGTGTTATGGTCGGCACACGAGCGATGGGACACAGCATCTCCGAGGTAGAGATGAAGTGGGGATTTTCCCGTACGACTATTTCACGAGTGTACCGTGAATATCAGGAATCCGGTAAAACAACAAATCTCCGACATCGCTGCCGCCGGAAAAAGATCCTGCAAGAACGGTATCAACGACGACTGAAGAGAATCGTTCAACGTGACAGAAGTGCAACCCTTCGGCAGATTGCTACAGACTTCAATGCTGGGCCATCAACAAGTGTCAGCGTGCGAACCATTCAACAAAACATCACCGATATGGGCTTTCGGAGCCGAAGGCCCACTCGTGTACCATTGGTGACTGCGCGACACCAAACTTTACGCCTCGCCTGGGCCCTTCAACACCGACACTGGACTGTTCATGACTGGAAACATGTTGCCTGGTTGCACGAGTCTCATTTCAAATTGTATCGAGCAATTGGACATGTACGGCTATGGAGACAACCTCATGAATGCATGGACCCTGCGTGTCAGCAGGGGGCTGTTCGAACTGTTGGTGGCTCTGTAATGGTGTAGTGCCTGTGCAGTTGGAGTGGTATGGGACCCCTGATGCGTCTAGATACGACTCTGACAGGTGACACGTACGTTGCATCTTGTATGATCACCCGCATCCATTCCTGTCCATTGTGCATTCCGACTGACTTGGGCAATTCCACCTGGACAATGTGACACCCCACACGTCCAAAGCTGTTGCAGGAACACTCTTCTGAGTTTAAACCCTCCCTCTGGCCACCAAACTCCCCAGAAACGTACGTTTTTGAGCATGTCTGGGATGCCTTGCAAAGTGCTGTTCAGAAAAGTTCATCATCCCTTCGTACTCTTACGGGTTTATGGACAGCCCTGCAGGATTCATGGTGTCAGTTTCCTCCAGCACTACTTCAGACATCAGTGGATTGGCTCTGAGCACTATGGGACTTAACATCTGTGGTCATCAGTCCCCTAGAACTGAGAACTACTTAAACCTAACTAACCTAAGGACATCACACACATCCATGCCCGAGGCAGGATTCGAACCTGCGACCGTAGCAGTCGCGCGGTTCCGGACTGAGCGCCTAGAACCGCTAGACCACCGTGGCCGGCAGACATCAGTGGAGTCCATGCCACGTCGTGCTGCGGCACTTCCGTTTGCTCGCGGGGGCCCTACACGATATTAGGTAGGTGTACCAGTTTCTTCGGCTGTTTAGTGCTTTTTCTCCAGCAAATGAATGTTGACGTTCAGAAATGTTTCGGTGGCACTTTTCCAGTTCTTACAATTCTCAACAATGTGTATAAGTCACTACAAGACGTGTATCAAAGGCACCCACGATGAATTTTGCCTCCGTCGTTAAAAAATCATTACTAGTCCCTTAACTGTGCCATTGTTTTGATTTTTGTGTAAAAAGAATGGTCCCACACAGCCTTACTTTCGCCATTGGGGTTATGAACCGTTGACAGCTCTTACAACACACGTCAACGTGTAAACAAACCTACGCACTTCTGTCAGACCGGACTCGGTATTAGCCGACGACGGTTATTACACGTGGGAACGAGGGTGACTCGGTCGGCTTATATTCAGTTTTTATCGTGATAGTTCGCGATGACACGTTGAGCCATCTGACAGTAGACGCTCAGTTATCATTCACATTGCGATGCGTTTGCGATGAACCTTACTCCATTATTCATTTTGTCCTATGAAAATCCACGAAACTGAATCTAACAATTGAGGTTGCCGAAATGTACATGTCACAGTGACTCGTTTGCTCTAAATAACTCGCCTTCGTTCATGGTAAGTAGCAAGAGCGATAAAACAGGAAATATCGTTTAGCATGTTAGTAGGAAATGTTTTCAGTACTGTGTCGACCGCTAACGCATCACACGCGCATGAGAGACACGAAATCTTGCACGCCTCATGATGCCACAGTTAACGCAGAAATGCCTTTGGAGGGGTGCGACGGCGGAGAATAGTATGCAGATTAGTACGCAGTCAAGTAAAAGGGCTACTGGCAATCCTTGCAAGGGATACACTGCCGTCACGTAAGTTTCGCTGTGCAGAAGTGTTAGTGTTAATAATACATCGAAACTAAACGAGACGTGAGGCGTAACTCTCCCGTGTGACATATATAGCCGCCGAACCAGCGAGCAGCGCACCGTCCCATGTTCCATTTCCGGTGCGGTTACTGGACGACCGCGCGCAGGGCGCCGAATCCTCATTCGCAGACATCAGCAGAGCGGAATAAATACGGCGGGCAAGGCGCGCTGCAGCTGGCAGTTTAATATCTTTTGGTTTCGTTCCGCCGGAGTTCGCAGCGCCGCCCAACAAGTGGCGCGCAGCGGCGGCTGGCGGGAAGTACCGGCCGGCTGCAGCTGGCCCGCTCTGCGCGTGCGCGGCCGCGCCGGGGCACTGCAGTCTGCTGCGAGCTGGCGCCTCCGCGGGACACTGCAGGATTCTCATCTCGCAGTTTGTTAGTCTCGCAACCCCCAAATTTAACTTGCTGTCAGTCCCACTTTTAAAAGTGCCCCAAATGCCGTTGATTACAATAATAGTAATGAAATGTATAAAACGTTTTCATGCGTAAATTATAATTTGTTTACATCAGTGCCTAAACTCCAGAGAAATTTCCATTCGGAGAAATACAGCTTTTTGCAAGACTTTTGTCCGAAACCTTTAGAAGTACACGAGTCATACACTTATTCTGAGACTTACGACAAAAAAAAAAAAAAAACTCTGACAAACTGAAAAATTTGCACGATACAAATCTAAGTGTGCACTCATAATCACTGTGATTGTGAATACGTCTGCCGATTGTGGTTATGTAAACGTGTAACTGAAAGGGTTGCTATTTCATGCATTCACTTCAGCCTACGTTCGAGAAAGTCAGTCTTTCCGTTTTCCGTAAGGTGCGTTCACACCTGTGCGCCTTGGAACTCGTCGCCGTGCGGCTGTAGCTTGGCCACACGGAAGTAGAGGCTCCCAGCATGCAACACTGGTGTGAATGGAATCACTCGCCCGTACATGTTGAGGAAGACAGATGCACCGAGAAGTGGTCGTCCTAGCGTCTTGTCTGAGGATAAACTACTCGATACTTCCGATAACATGTCCATGAGTCCGAAAAAGTCAGAAAGAAAATTCGCCCAGGAAATCGATGTTAGTGTCGGAACGGCCCACACAGCTGTAAGGAAAAAATTAAAACACAGTGGTAGTCGCGCAAGAACTAAAAAAAAAATACTGATCATGGGAAGAGACTGCATTATTGTCAATGGTTCAAAAATTGGAGGATACAAGATGACTTGGACGGGATTTTTGATCGGTGTAAAGAATGGCAGCTAACTCTAAATGTAGATAAATGTACATTAATGCAGATGAATAGGAAAAAGAATCCTGTAATGTTTGAATACTCCTTTAGTAGTGTAGCGCTTGACACAGTCACGTCGATTAAATATTTGGGCGTAACATTGCAGAGCGATATGAAGTGGGACAAGCATGTAATGGCAGTTGACGGGAAGGCGGATAGTCGTCTTCGCTTCATTGGTAGAATTTTGGGAAGATGTGGTTCATCTGTAAAGGAGACCGCTTATAAAACACTAATACGACCTATTCTTGAGTACAGCTCGAGCGTTTGGGATTCCTATCAGGTCGGATTGAGGGAGGACATAGGAGCAATTCAGAGGCGGGCTGCTAGATTTGTTACTGGTAGGTTTGATCAGCACGCGAGTGTTACGGAAATGCTTAAGGAACTCGGGTGGGAGTCTCTAGAGGAAAGGAGGCGTTCTTTTCGTGAATCGCTACTGAGGAAATTTAGAGAACCAGCATTTGAGGCTGACTGCAGTATAATTTTACTGCCGCCAACTTACATTTCGCGGAAAGACCACAAAGATAAGATAAGAGAGATTAGGGCTCGTACAGAGGCATATAGGCAGTCATTTTTCCCTCTTTCTGTTTGGGAGTGGAACAGGGAGAGAAGATGCTAGTTGTGGTATGAGGTACCCTCCGCCACGGACCGTATGGAGGATTGCGGAGTATGTATGTATGTATATGTAGATGTAGAAGAGGTGTGCACATACACGCGTACATGTGGGGCGGCAAGCTGCAGCCGCAAGGAGAGTAGCTGGAAGGCACCCAAGTGTAAACGCACCTTTAGTGTGCATGTGTGATGGGAGACGAGTTACTTCCCTTCCTGTCTCGACCTACTCAGCTTCCTGTGGCTTACCCGTCCTACCTGTGGAATCTCAAACGTTCTCAGACTTCTTGTTGTAGTATCTCTTTATATTCGATGAATTATTCTGATACAATTCTACCCTTGAATGACGCTTACTAATTTTCTATCTTCATACTTGCAGAATCCATGCGCAAAGTAGTTTCATACAATAGCTATGCCATGAGCGCATAATTATTCTTTGTAATACTCTCTCTGGTGGTTGTTAGAAAAAAAGCTTCCGAGATTGTCTTCGTGCCGATTAGTCTGAGCTTTATTTTGAAGAACTGCAATCTGATTATTGAGATTTATGACAGAAGATAACTGATACGAACTGTACGATTAAAAGGGAAATATATATATATCGCTCCTTCATACGAAAGGTGTGTATTTGACATTTGAGAATTAATGATATTCATCGATATATTGCGTGGTTGTTAATCAGAAGGGAACTTCCGAAAGAATGGATACGAACCTGCATTTAACAATCCAAGAGCTCCATTACTTCTTCGGAAGGTTAAACTTCATCAAAACCAAATATCCGCTTGATCTGAGGTTTCCCGACTGATTATACAACGCTCCCAAAAATTACGAGGCATTTTATTTGTACTGATTAGCAGACTGCCGCAAAGCACGAGCCTCCAGAGAAGAAGAATCATCGCCTGATTTCATTCTAACAAGTAAAATTTCTGAATCATTTTGAGTGAATGAGCTATGACTGTGTTTCATATGAATTGAGAGCTACATAATCACGTAGATAGGAGGAAAAATTACAGTGGCGCCAGTGTGACAGGACTCTCTTGGATTGTTATATAATATATGTATTTTTGGTTTCATGAAAACCAACGAGAACGAGAGGTAACTAATCTGAAGAGAGATTCGGTGCCCATACTAAAAGATTGCTGATACCAAGAAACGATTTCAAATATTGGACAACATCGAGACTACAAAACAAGGCCAGAGAAATCTAATTTTTTTTAATCCTGTAGTTAAAATAGTTTGAAACCAATTTAGAAAGAACTTTTTTCCAGATAGTAGTTAGATTGTAGAAATGTATATTGTGTGATTTTCGTATCTGGACATTGAACTGTATACCATCTGTGAAGTAATTTGAAAGTTAAGTGTGTCTACGACAGTAAATTTGAAACTGTATTTAGTGACTAGAACCTGATATTGACAATTATTTAATGGTATTGACTAGAGCGGCATTTAAAATGTCATAGAATCAGCAACGAGACGTGCAACAGCCTTCAGCTGTTTGCACAGAAGCAGAGGCCACGGATAGCAATTCTGAGACTGTTGTGGCTAGCGGTAGCAATATAAATAATCCCGATGGTTCAGAAAACATTCATACAACAGCTGATCAGACTGTTGTTGACACATTAGTTGTTATTATGCAACAGTTGTCTCTATTAGCCGAAGGCCAAGCGGAGGTAAAACGAGACTTATCCGTTATACAAAATGAACTTCAAAATAAATTAGCCGAAAATCAAACAGAATTACAAAATCAGTTAAGAGCAACCTTTACCGAATTAGATCAGAGATTAAATACCCAGACACAGGAAATAAAAGAACAGGCAGTAAGGACCGAACAGAATCTTATTACTCAAATTGAGCAGGTCCGCCAACAATGCCAAGAAAACAATAGTAAATTAAAAGCGGAACTAACCGAATATGTATCCGTCAAAATTGACACGATACAAAAACAAGTAGAATTGTTTCCTCAAGTAATACAAGCTCAAGAGGACATACAGTGTTCCGTAGCTATGATACCAGAAATTATAGAATCCCAAGATAATCTAAGGAAGCAATTTGACGAAGTGAAGGAAAAACAGACGACAGTGGAACATAGAATGAATGTACTTGCGGGAAAGTTTTCAGAAATGACATTAGAGCGGCAAAATTTTCTTTCGGAAACCATAGAAGAAACTGTGAAAGTAGCTTTACAGTCAATTTCAGAGAGTTCCAAAGAGAATTTTTTCAACAAAGGGTTAAAGGAAGTTCGTGAACAACTTGGCAAAGAATTCTCGCGTTGGAAAGAAAATATCGAAAGATCACTAAATCTCTCGCAAGAGCATTTAGAAACAGCGAGAAATAGGAAACAAAATTCTCAATCTGCGCGTGACATTCCGTCCACGTCAAGATCCGATGTAGACAGAACTGGAACGTCACAAGTTAGATTCGATATAACGGATAGCCACAGGGAAGAGTACGAACAGGATGATTTTTGGAATCGTTTTACCGTTGAGGAGAAGATGATTAAACAGAAACAATTTCAAATCTTTAACCCTGACAAAAAGAATGTTCATCCTGTAGTCTTTATTCGAAGTTTCAGAGGTCTATTTCCACGATCTTGGACAGAATGGCAAAAGATTAGTTTTGTATCTGGATATATACAAGGATCAGGAGCATTGTGGGCATCCGAACAAACATCTTCTTGTAAATGTTATAAGGAATTTGAGCAGACTTTTCTAGCAAAATATTGGTCTGCTGGAATACAAGAAAGACTTAGGCAGGAAGTATTATATTCTAAGCCTTTCTCATTTTCTAGAGGATCTCTAAAGAGATATTTTGAGAAATACATTAATAAATGTTTCTATTAGGATGTACCGATTCCTTTGCCGGATATAATTAGGATACTCAAGTCCAGACTACCCACCAGTATAAGGAATCAGCTGATATATATAAATGATAAGGATATAGATTCATTTATGACTACGCTTGATCATATTGATATAATTGAGGAGGACAATAAAAGGGCAAGAGAAATGTCATATCAAAGAAGAGCAATAGAAGCGAATCCGAGCTGCAACTCGAATGGGAATGACAGTAATTTTAGCAGTAAAAATAATCATAACAAACTACACTCTCCGAGGAGACTTAGAAATGGAAAAAATGCAAACAATAATTATTACCATAATGGAAACTTTAGTAATGGTGCAGCGAGGGGTTATTTTAGGAACAATAGTAATTTTAATCGATATAATCCAATGTATGGCAACACAGGACAGTTCCACCAACACCAGCAGAACAACAACAATAATTACACGAATCAAGCAAGGCAACATAGACAGAATTCACCACAACAACCGATAATCACTGAAGTAGCTGAAGAGACAAATACCAATCGGACCAACAATCAGTCAAACTAAACATGACCGCATCGTGCCCCGGAGGAGCGGTCAGGGGATCTGTTAGGATCGAAACAGTAAAATTACAATTGTTAAGATATAATGATGGTGAGCTGTTGACTGAAGAGTTAACAAAGGATTTAATAAAGTGTCATAATGACAGATCGAGTGTTCCGGTATCGGAAGTATTTGTTGAAATAGAGGGAGTTCCAACGAATGTGATATTAGACACCGCCGCTTCCGCCAATGTCATCTCAGGCGCTCTTTTTCGGAGAATTACTAGGAAGAAGAAGGTACCAATTTTGCCGGTACAGAACTGCAAAATCATCGGAGCTGTTGGAGCACGCTCTCCCAATGTCAAAATACAAACAGAATTAGGGATGAAAATGGGAAATGTAGCAATAAAATGCACGTTCCTTGTAGTGGAGAAGTTATTAGTGGACTGTATTCTTGGTATTGGGAGTATGCGGGAGTACGATGGTTAGATTGATTTTTTGGAAGGAATAGCTAAATGTAGATTAAATGGAGAAGAGATAGCACTGGCTTTAAACGGTGCATGAGAAATATTGTCGCGGTGCCATAGTTCAATTAATTGACACTACAAACGGTCGTTGGAAGGAGCTTTCAAAGGATTTGATACAACAGGAGGACTTTAACCAAACTACAATGATAAAAACTAGTGAATCAAATCAGCTTACCGGAGAATAAAGGCAGCAGTTTCATTATTTGTTAGAGGCATATGAAGAGATTTTTGATGAGAAACCAGGAATTATTAAAGGGTATATTTGTCACCTACAACTGAAGCCACATCATACTTACTGTTACACGCACTATCCGATCCCCTGGCGTTTAAAACAATCCGTTCAAAGGGAGATAAATAGAATGTTAGAATGGAACTTGACTGAGCCATCAACTAGTCCATATTGTTCTCCGCTCTTAGTCGTTCCAAAACCTGGAGGCAACGTAAGATTAGTTCTGGATGCGAGAGAGATTAATAAGATAATAGTACCTGTAAGAACTCACCCGGAAATTATAGATGAATTAATTCAAAATTTCCATGATGTTTCGTACTTAACTAGTGTTGATTTGAGAAGTTCGTACTGGCAGGTCCAAATGGATGAAGAATCTGGGAAATATACCGCATTTATCTATGCTGGGAGTAGTTACCAATTTATAGTTGTCCCGTTCGGACTTAATATTAGTGCCGGAATATTTATTTCAGCGTTGGATTATGTTCTTGGACCAGAATTGCGTAGTCGTATAACTGTGTTTGTTGACGACTTATTAATAGCCACGAAAACATGGGAAGAGCATTTGAGTATTTTGGAAAGGATTTTTGCTGATTTCAAGGAAACAGGAATTACAGTAAGCTTAAAAAAATCTCATTTTGCTTTACCACAAATTAAGTTTTTAGGACATATGATAGATGCGAAAGGTATCCTGCCTGCCGAGAAGAAGATAAGTGCAATTCGAAATTTCCCATCACCACGGAATAAAAGACAGCTGAAGGGATTTATAGGTATGGCATCGTTCTTCCGTCGTTTCATAAAGACTCAAGCCATGAATTCTGAGGCATTAAACCGGCTTCTATGGAAGGATGTGCCACGGCAATGGACTGAAGAATGTGAACTAGCTTTTCGAGACATTAAAGACCAACTCGTTAACGCATCCTTATTATATCACCCTGATATGAATTGTGAGTTCTGCCTGTCCACGGATTCATCGAATGTTGGATTAGGTGCTTGTCTCTTCCAAATAAGGAAAATAAAAGGGGTACCAACATTCTGCCCGATAGCATTTGCTAGCCGAGTGTTATTGCCCTGTGAAAGAGCCTATACGACCACAGAACGTGGAGCACTTGCGGTTATCTGGGCATTCAAGAAGTTTAACTATTATTTATATGGTTCGAAAACGACTGTATATTGTGACCGTCAATCACTAACCTTTTTGCAAACATGTAAATTATTACATCCCAGACTGTTACGTTGGACAATGACACTACAACAGTACCAATTTAAAATTATTCATGTGTCTAGCAAAGAAAATATTATTGCGGATGCACTGTCAAGATCCCCAGAAGGTTTAACGCCCGAAATAGAATCAGTAAATACTTCGGATTTTCCAGTATTACTGTTGCAGGACAATATCTACAAGACTTATTATGTACATCTTTGTAGAGATATGGGAAATTTACAACGAAAAGACCCTCGATGGAAGAAGATAATTCAGCTAAAGGAACAACAAAATTCAAGGGCTAGTTTAGATCATTATAAATTAGTAAATGGATTATTATTCTTCAGATGTGAGAAAGACAACAATCCACGGTGGTGTGTATGTATCCCGGAGGAATATGAGGAAAAATTAATTTGGTTTACCCACTTATCATGGGGACATTTTGGTGTAATTAAATGTGCCAATAAAATAGGAGCATACTGTTATTTTCCGAATATTCGGAGAAAAATGCACCAGACAATACAAAACTGTTTACTCTGTCAAAAGGCAAACCCGGATAATAGAAGTAGTAAGCATGTTCTGCATTAAATTATTCCACGAGAGCCAAGGGCGTTAATTTCGTGTGATATCGGCGACCCTCTCCCACGATCAAGAGGAGGAGTCAAATGCATTGTTGGATTCTTTGACGTGTTTACAAAATATGTAAAACTATATCCATTAAAGTGTGCTACTGCCAGAGCTGTTGTAGTGAGATTGGTGCGTGACTATCTTCCGCATGTAGGTTTACAGAAATCCATAATTACAGATAATGCCAGAATTTTTACCGGATTTAAATGGAAGCAAACATTAACACAGCTTGGTATTCGACAAATTTTGACATCATGTTACCATCCACAAGGTAGTCCAATAGAACGAGTTTTACGAGAATTAAACCGATTTATGCGTACATACTGTCACAGTAAACAAACATCATGGGCTGATTATTTGTCAGAATTTGAACAAATATTTAATAATCTGACACATATCTCAACTAACTTTACTCCAACAGAGCTTATGTTTAGTCAAATTGAAAAGAACTTCTGGATAAACCATCTGCCAAAGTATGAAGACCAGAATTTAAAATGGGAGGAAAAGATTCGACTCGCACTTGTCAATTTAACTAAAAAGGCAATACAACGGAAATTGACATATGATAAACGGATTCACCGGATTCAGACGTTTCATCTTGGAGAAAAGGTTTTATTGAGGCGACACATCCATTCCTCGAAACTGATGAAGAACATAAAGAAATGGAATCTTATTTATACCGGACCATATGTTATTGTAAATATACCAAATCCTGTATCATACTTGTTGGCATATCCCGGATCGAAAAGAATAAAGGGATTATTCCCGCATAATGATATTAAGAAATTTTTTGAAGGATCGTAGAGCTGTGATACCAAATATGGGAAGAATTTAGAGTGGAATTTGACTATGAGTCGAATGTGTATATAAATATCAAGATGTTTTTGTTGTTTAGAGGGTAAGAGACAATGAGATTACTCCTGTGATAGGTTAAGAGACAGTGAGATTACTCCTGTGATAGGTTAAGAGACAGTGACTTTACTCCTGTGATTGGTTAAGAGACAGTGAGATTACTCCTGTGATAGGTTAAGAGACAGTAAGATTATCCTGTGATAGTTTAGCACAAAATTTTAAGATAGGTAGAAGAAATTGTTAATTACTAGTATGTGTAAGTGTGGACTATGAGCAGAAGCCACAGTGATATACAATGAAAGTGCATCTACATTTCCTCAAGACACGGCACTTATGTGAGAATTGCGTGTGAAACTTGAACAGTGCGGGATATGTAGGTAAATACACTGTGTGTATGATGTGCGATGTTCGCGCAAGAAAACAAATAAACTGTGAAATGAAGCAATAGTCGATAATGTCACTGTTGCAAACAATTGAAGAAACTCTCTGGTTGCGCGAGAGAAAATTATTATAATTTTTAGATTTTTCATTATGCCTTCTCAACCAGGAGAATTAATTTAAGAATTTTAATTAACATTTTAAGAATAACAGTTTGTGTGTTTCATGTTATGGACATAATTTTTGAAATATATTTCCATAAATGTTCATGAGAGAATGAAGAAGATTCTGTGAGTGGATGATTTGTTAAATGAACATAGGTCATCATTAATGATATTTATTTGCAGGTGGATCTATAAATCAATTAATTATAAGAATACTGAAAATTTTTCAGAGAATTTTTTTCTAGAAATTATTCCTTTTGTGGAGTCAGTGTCATACGCCCATGTTTAAAATTTTTCATCAGGAGTAAACTTAAATTTTATCCATAATTTCGTAATTGAAAGCAAACCTCGGACAGATTCAATGCTCTACTTCCACCTGCACTATAACAAAACGAAGATTAGATTAAAAAATTTTTTGAGAGGAATACATTCGATATGAGCTACAACAAAATTTAAATGCCCACAGTCTAGTTGGCAATGTTTTGGACAATCAGCAGTTGAGATGCAAAACAACTTTGGTATTGAGGACTACAAAATAAAAAAAAATTCGCAATTGTCAGGACTGATGGATGTTCCAGTCTAGTGCAGATGGAAGAATATAAGAATCCACTCCGATTTTGAGTTCAACGATGAAATATGGACTTCGTTGCCTTAATCCATTGCCTTAATCCACTCTCTTCCAGGGATTTATTCAGTCAGAACCTTTTCTTATTCCACTTTAAACCTGTTCCATGTTCACATCCCTGACCATCTGTTCCTGAGATCATCTTGTTGTTTCTACGGCACATTACCAGCTTCTGTCCTGTACCATAAGCCATCGCCTGTCCTCCGTGCCGCCTCCACCAAACGCTGTACGTCGCCTACCCGCTGTCCGTACCCAGTGTTCCTGTTCCATCGACTTCACAACTAGATCGCCGGCTACATCGTCGAAAGAAGAATTTTGAAAATTTTTTTTGAGCAATATTGTAAAATTTTTTTGGCTATGAGGCACTTTTCGTTCGATCTAATCTATCGACCTTCTATATATTTCAAAATTACTGGATTTAGGCTTTCCTATCTTCTTTAATGCCTGAGCTGGGGTCTATTCTTCCGAGTTTTCCAGGGTTTCCCTGTGAAGGCCGGTTCCCAAATGGGTAGACCTTTTCCGTAATTACACCAATCTACATCTTCCCTGGTTATGTACTCGAGATGCGGGTATGCCCCGGTACATGTAAAAGCTACAGCTTAGGTATTCTCGTAACTTACTGTCTTAACATGTTACCCATACTCTCTACAGTACAATTCTATTAATTCAAAATATTCCTCTTTTGAATAAACAACCAACAAATTTTTCCTGTTAGCTCGCAAAGTGTATTGTCATTAACTTTGCTCGCTGCGAGGGGCAATTGTAGTATCTCTTTATATTCGATGAATTATTCTGATACAATTCTACCCTTGAATGACGTTTACTAATTTTCTATCTTCATACTTGCAGAATCCATGCGCAAAGTAGTTTCATACAATAGCTATGCCATGAGCGCATAATTATTCTTTGTAGTACTCTCTCTGGTGGTTGTTAGAAAAAAAGCTTCCGAGATTGTCTTCGTGCCGATTAGTCTGAGCTTTATTTTGAAGAACTGTAATATGATTATTGAGATTTATGACAGAAGATAACTGATACCAACTGTACGATTAAAAGGGATATATATATATATATATATATATATATATATATATATATATATATATATATATATATATCGCTCCTTCATACAAAAGGTGTGTATTTGACATTTGAGAATTAATGATATTCATCGATATATTGCGTAGTTGTTAATCAGAAGGGAACTTCCGAAAGACTGGATACGAACCTGCATTTAATAATCCAAGAGCTCCATTACTTCTTCGGAAGGTTAAACTTCATCAAAACTAAATACCCGCTTGATCTGAGGTTTCCCGACTGATTATACAACGCTCCCAAAAATTACGAGGCATTTTATTTGTACTGATTAGCAGACTGCCGCAAAGCACGAACCTCCAGAGAAGAAGAATCATCGCCTGATTTCATTCTAACAAGTAAAATTTCTGGATCATTTTGAGTGAATGAGCTATGACGGTGTTTCATATTATGAATGAGTGATTGCTCGAACGAATTGAGAGTTACATAATCACGTAGATAGGAAGAAAAATTACATTGTCAGCAGCAGGAAACGTCAGCCTGTGAATAACTGAATGTTCTCCGCAGGTGATCACGATGCAAGCTCAACACTGCAGGCAACACTATGAAAAGTTGCTTGTAATTTTCCAGAATTCCTAGCAACTGTCGAGATTTAGATTTTATGCTGTTTGATTTTCCGAAACTTAGATGACAAATTACGACATTTATGCTTGTAAAACTATAACCGCTTTTACTAAAATGTTCCGTGGCCTCCATGAAACGTAACTACAGAGTGTTACAAAAAGGTACGGCCAAACGTTCAGGAAACATTCCTCACACACAAATAAAGAAATGATGTTATGTGGACATGTGTCCGGAAACGCTTAATTTCCATGTTAGAGCTCATTTTAGTGTCGTCAGTATGTACTGTACTTCCTCGATTCACCGCCAGTTGGCCCAATTGAAGGAAGGTAATGTTGACTTCGGTGCTTGTGTTGACATGCGACTCATTGCTCTACAGTACTAGCATCAAGCACATCAGTACGTAGCGTCAACAGGTTAGTGTTCATCACGAACGTGGTTTTGCAGTCAGTGCAATGTTTACAAATGCGGAGTTGGCAGATGCCCATTTGATGTATGGATTAGCACGGGGCAATAGCCGTGGCGCGGTACGTTTGTATCGAGACAGATTTTCAGAACGAAGGTGTCCCGACAGGAAGACGTTCGAAGCAAGTGATCGGCGTCTTAGGGAGCACGGAACATTCCAGCCTATGACTCGCGACTGGGGAAGACCTAGAACGACCAGGACACCTGCAATGGACAAGACAATTCTTCGTGCAGTTGACGATAACCCTAATGCCAGCGTCAGAGAAGTTGCTGCTGTACAAGGTAACGTTGACCACGTCACTGTATGGAGAGTGCTACGGGAGAATCAGTTGTTTCCGTATCATGTACAGCGTGAGCAGGCACTATCAGCAGCTGATTGGCCTCCACGGGTACACTTCTGTGAATGGTTCATCCAACAATGTGTCAATCCTCATTTCAGTGCAAATTTTCTCTTTACGGATGAAGCTTCATTCCAACGTGATCAAATTGTAAATATTCACAATCAACGTGTGTGGGCTGACGAGAATCCGCACGCAATTGTGCAATCACGTCATCAACACAGATATTCTGTGAACGTTTGGGCAGGCATTGTTGGCGATGTCTTGATTGGGCCCCATGTTCTTCCACCTACGCTCAATGGAGCACGTTATCATGATTTCATACGGGATACTCTACCTGTGCTGCTAGAACATGTGCCTTTACAAGTACGACACAACATGTGGTTCATGCACGATGGAGATCCTGCACATTTCAGTCAAAGTGTTCGTACGCTTCTCAACAACAGATTCGGTGACCAATGGATTGCTAGAGGCGGACCAATTCCACGGCCTCCACGCTCTCCTGGCCTCAACCCTCTTGACTTTCATTTATGGGGGCATTTGAAAGCTCTTGTCTACGTATCCCCGGTACCAAATGTAGAGACTCTTCGTGCTCGTATTGTGGACGGCTGTGATACAATACGCCATTCTCCAGGGCTGCATCAGCGCATCAGGGATTTCAAGCGACGGAGGGTGGATGCATGTATCCTCGCTAACGGAGGACATTTTCAACATTTCCTGTAACAAAGAGTTTGAAGTCACGCTGGTACGTTCTGTTGCTGTGTGTTTCCATTCCATGATTAATGTGATTTGAAGAGAGGTAATAAAATGAGCTCCAACGGGGAAAGTAAGCGTTTCCGGACACATGTCCTCATAACATATTTTCTTTCTCTGTGTGTGAGGAATGTTTCCTGAAAGTTTGGCCGTACCTTTTTGTAACACCCTGTATGTAATCCTTTCATAACACATTTGACCAGTTTTATCTCGTACCCGGCTTATTTCCTGCCCCTCTTGTCGGCCATATACTTCTCTACACTCATCGAGAAGGACAGAGATTGGGACTGATATAAATTCGATCATTATGTAATATTACTACTAATTTTTGTACAAGCAACAACGGCTCTGCATCAGAATTTTTATATACTGCATAATTCAGTTATTTATCTTGAATATCCTGTGTAGTCCACCTCCATATTCATATTATCATGTTTCCTTCTTTATCTTGCCGTTTGTGTGAAAGAATGAGAGAGTGTACATGTCTTTTCGGGCTTACAAGGTATGTGATAGATTAGGTGCTATCCGTCTGTTGGGGATACAGGGTAACCAAATAAGAGTTCCTTTACCTGGGCAAAGAGGGCTATCCCCAGTGTACGTTTCTTGTATGTTTATTACGTAGGTGGCAGAAACGCCCCCTTTGGTCTCTCCCGCTTTACCTGGGTGATTCTCTAGGTGCTACTGCTCGGGAGACATTGCTGCTGGCTGTTCGTTAGTTCCGTTTGTAGTTCTTAAGTGCAGTCTTGCTACGTTTAAGTCGTTGTGAGTGTGTAAGGTCATCAGCCTAGCTGAACCGCTTTATTTTTTTGCCAGGGTGTTTTCAGATAAAAGTATACTGCTTCATTAATGTTAGGAAATATCTGGGGCTTCGATTTATTAAGTATTCTTGGTTTGCTCCGTTCCTTTGGAACATTGTGTTGTAGAACGTTCTCCACCGCGTAATAATTAGGTCAAGTTAGAGCGATCTTCACCTTGGGTGAATGTGAGAATAAGCGTGTCTTCGCGTACGTGATTTTTTTTCTGTTCTGAGTTATGGGTCCTTTACTGCCTCAAATCCGCGTATGCTTAGTTACACCTAGCTCCACGTATTCCTCATTCAGAAAGTCCTCAGCTCTATTGTATTTCAACTCGCGAACCCAGTTAGAGTCAGTGATCAGAGTATAATCTGTTATTTGAGCACCTTTATTTTCGTAGTTTTTCGGAATTTTAGTAACCTCTTTTGTTTGTGAGGACAACGTTTTGCACGAACCGGTACGGCCTTCAGCTTCCCTGGTCTCGTTCATCTGTTCCACCTTCTTCATTCTTTAATCTAACCTTTTTAATCGTGTACTCTTCATTCAGAGATTTCGTAATGTTCATCTGTTTCACCAGGGTGTTGCTCGATGAGTGATTTCTCCACTAACTTGTTGTTTCCCTTTCCTCACATATGAGTGGCGTTCAATAAGTAATGCATATTTTTTTCGGCCGATTTCAGTTAAAAAAATATGGAATTTGCTGTGGGAAATTTTGGAATATTCCCGCTACAGCCCCTATAGTTTCATGAAGTTCCGATAGGTGGCGGCGCTATCCGTAACTTTCAAAATGGCATCTGTAACGAAGGCGCATTGCAAGCAGAGAGCTGTCATTGTGTTTCGTTTCAGCGGAAAACCAGAGCATCGCAGATATTCATAGGCACTGCAGATCTACGGAGACCTGGCAGTGAACAAAAGCACGACGAGTTGTTGTGCGACACGTCTCTCATCATCGCAGCAAGGTCGCCCAAACCTATCCGATCTCCCGCGTGCCGGTCGGCAGCACACAGATGAGCCTCCTGTAAAGTTCGCATGTACGGACGGACTCTCTCATTCGAGTTCATGGACGGATCACCATCAAACACCTGGCTCCTGAACAGGACGTCTCGGCTGGCAGTGCTGACACTGGTCCACCAGTTCGGGTAGTGCCTGATGGGGTCCACGCCGCCTAATACAAGACCATAAAGAGTGAAACGTCCCCTTTTGAACAATTATACATGACTGTGCTTAAACTGACGCAATATTTTTAGCGCAACGCAATCTGACTCTCAATAATCCCTACAAAAGAATGGCCCTGACTAACATTAACCTATACCTTTCACAAATCACTTACCTCACAAAAATCTTCGTTACTCGAACTACTGCAATAAAGCGAGCGCCACTACTGCCAGCTAAATAAAAGATTCAAACTACGGAAGGCACTAACTACTGACAGGCATAGTTAGCAAATGAAAGATTTTAATAGAGAACAAACAATGTATTTACCTTAATAGTGTTGAAAACTCATAACATACATAGCAGGTCATGACATCCGGAGGATGCTAAGTTCACCCAACCTGGATATGATGTGACGTCATTATTACGTATATGCGCTTTAGTCGATTAACACACCTATCGACTTTTACGAACGTTCGAGATTCTAAACTGTCGTCAGCGAGTGGTTTGTTTCGACACGTGCGATTCTGAAAACAGCTCAGTGTGGCAGCGTATATGCATTTCGCCAAAATAAAAGAGCTGGATACTAATTCCTGACTGTGGCCTTGAAAACACCACGTAAAAAAGTGAAGTCTTCTTATGTCCCGACCAGATTAGATTGTGTGATTGTTGTATTGAATACTTACGCCGAAAGTAATATTTATTTATTATCAACATGTTAGTATGGTTTCATACAATTGGTCTTGTCAGTACATATTAGATTGTAGCAGCATACTCTTGCTGACTTTCTTTTCTTAATTTATGTAGCTGAAAGAGAACTCGTGCAAGTTTGTTAGCTAAGTAATTTATATGTCCATCCCAAGATAGTCTTTTATCAACCATAATTCCAAGTAATTTTACACTCGGACCGCAGAGACAGGTACCTTAGTGTCCAGTAATGACTGATGTGTAGAATGATTGAATTTCGAACTTAAAAAGAAAAATATGAGGCATTGTTGAGGAAAAATCGTCAACCGGAGATGAAATACGAGGGGAAGTGGATTTCTCAATGTAATCTTAACCAAAGGTTAGTGTCTAGTACTGATTGACGTATGAAATGATTGAATGCAGTGTCAAAGCATTCCATGGTGGTAAGCTTTCCTCTCATTAGTCTCTCGAATGCTGAACACATAATTAGAGACGGGCAAACGAAAAACAACGCACAGGACACAAACACAGTACAATACACGATTTAAACGCAAAACAAGTACTGATTGACGTATGAAATGATTGAATGCAGTGTCAAAGCATTCCATGGTGGTAAGCTTTCCTCTCATTAGTCTCTCGAATGCTGAACACATAATTAGAGACGAGCAAACGAAAAACAACGCACAGGACACAAACACAGTACAATACACGATTTAAACGCAAAACACATTTAAACGAATGGCGCAAAGCTCAGCGCTACCCTGTCACAATCTCTCGAAAATTCACAAAGGTCGAATAAGCGATATACGGTTTCTATCGTTTTCGATGTAGCGTGTATACGTTATAATGACGTCACATCGTATCCAAGTCCGGTGAACTTAGCATCCTCCATGACATCCAGTCACAAATTTCAAAACTCCGCCATCTCTCTCCCCACATCCACCACTGCTGGCGGCTCACCTCCAACTGCGCAACGCTACGCGCTGTTCGCATCCAGCTGCCGCTGCCCAACACTACAATGGCAGACAACAATGCAAACTAGCCACAGACTGCACACAGCACAGCCAGTGATTTTCATACAGAGCGCTACGTAACGTTGCCAATAAGAAAACATAAACAGCCTACTTACATAGCCCCCATGCTCCCCACAAAAAATTTTACAAATTGTTTTGGGCACTGGCCAATACAGAATTGAAACATTTTTTCATAATTGTAGTAAGAAAGATATCAAATGCACACACTTATTAATACAATGTTGGTCAAAAGCTAAAATTTTCTCACAGTCCATAAAGACAGTCTGATCATTCATCACAGTAAAATTGCAGTTTTTTTTCTCAAAGTCTGAGCAGTAAAAGACAATGCACACGGAAGTAGTGGATTTCCATGCAGTCTTGAAGAAGTAGTGTTGTCCTTCCAACGGAAAGACAGTGCTGACTCTTGACATGCTGACAGGTAATGGGCCACAACAGAGCAAACCCACAGCAGAGTCACTCGACGTTTTGAAGAATATTGGTAGGTAGGTCATCACAGAGTAGACCCACTGTAGTCCTGGTAGAGATTACGGTATTGGTGGGCCACCAGAGGTGCAGACCCATTGCAGTCCTTGTAGAAATAATGGTAATGGTGGGCCCTCAAAGATGCAGACCCACTGTAGTCCTTGTAGAGACGGCCAGCAGCCATCTGTTGCAACTGTGCAGGTGCACAATCACCATTGAAGAGTCTTACGGAGAATATAGCAAGTCCATAACCACCACTTGTGCACTCACAAAGTTTCTGAAATTGTCCTTAGAACCAGCAATGCTCTTATCCAGTCCCTTGCTCAATTATTAACACACGTGCAATCACTAACAGTCCCTACTTCTCACATATTGTCCATATACTATGACCAACAGAAATGTGTGCAGTAAAATGTAACTTACAAGTTAATAATATGATGAACTGGTGTCAATTACAATTTTATAACATGAGAATACAATAACAAAGGTACAAAATACATCATTAAAGAACATAACAATACAGATAACATTTGTAGTAAAACAGGCTTTACAAAAGAATAGAAATAGACATATACATCAGTGTTACAGGAATTATGACATAAGTAAATATATAAAAGATCAGAATAACTTTTGAAACATCAACTTCACACATGAGCATTAAAACAAAACAGAATAAATAATGTCTAAGCATCTTTACAAGGTAAATAACATAGTATTTGAAAAATTCTACAACATAAATCTTATTAGCTAAACACTTAAAGACAGGAAAAAGACAAATACATAATGGTACATACACACATAGCAAAATAATACAAAAGGAAAGACAGGGTTCGTTTTCAGTACTGCAGTCCAACCCAAAACTTCATTCCATAGATCTTTCGTCTTATTTCAACATTTGTTTCCACCAAAAAAATCCTGTCCAAGCATGCTTTGTGTATTTATATGTTCACATATTTCTTACCTCATTATTTATTTTCCATTATCTTACATCATTTACTTCCAAGAAAATCCTACCTACACTTGTTGTCTCTAAAACCTACTTTTTTGTTCATATCCTCTTTCAAAATACTTTGTTGGGTAAACCATATTCTTATAGCTTCTCAATGCATTTCTCCCAATTCATCACAACTCGTTCTCTTATATAGTCTACCCCCTCTTAAGCTAACTTAAATCTACTGAGCTCAGATATATATACCAATGGACGAGGCAATGCAGCAGCACATAACAAATTAACACAAACAGCAATGAAAAACATTCAAATTGGCAAAGTAAGCAGCATAAATTAGCAAAGCAAATGCAATATTACAACTAATATTAGGCAATGCGCAGCAAACAAGAAAAATAAATCAGTAGTAAAACTAGCTTAACAGAGTAATACAAAGTGAAATTTAGTAGCACTATGCTTGGCAAACAGCAGCAGCAATGCAGTAACTTATATCTAAACATGACATAGCTCAAGCAGAAAAAATATTACACTAAAGACAACAAGACATATAAGGGAAATGTCTATACACATCTTAATGTCTATGCAATTAAAGTGGTGCACCACAACTAATTCTACGAGAAATATTACCAAGTAGTGGAAAAGAAAATTATGTATGCAAGTCCTGTGAAGGGAAATGTCTTTTTGTGCTCCTTTGTTTCCTTTTTTTTAAGCATAAAGTTATTATTTACTGGATCTGTAGGCATAAAACATCTATATTAGTACATCCATTAAATTTTATTGTAACCAATGCTGCAGTGCAGCTAGAAACTAGATTTTAAACAAAATGAGCAAACTCTCAACTAGAAAGACAATAGATGTAAAATGTTTCTCATCATTTCATTAGGCATTTTAGTAAATATCATAAATTAAGAGCTCCACAGTATAATCATGTTTTCAAGTTTGAGCGTGTCATATTTGCGATGCTTTCTACAAAGAAATGTCAATAGCGAGGATAATGGCTTCCTTTTCTTTCTAACTGTGCCGTTGAAACGCACACACTAATGGCTTTTTCTCCAGGCAGGTGGCACAGCTGGGCGGCCACGACGCATTACGTGCAGGTCACTCAACTTTCTTACCAAAATATTTACGACAGCAGTTTGCACTACAGTGACAGTCTCATATAAAAAATTTCACAGGTCGAGAATTTGCGTTGCAAATGTGTAGAAACAAAATCCTATCAATATAACAGCGTCCAAAAAAATTTTTGCGGCATTGTGATACATTCACGCATGTACACACGTTTCATAACTCTTTAAAGTACGATTCTCAGCTTATTGATCATAAACGTACCTCAACAGCATAATACATATCGTCATCGTAAAAATATCATAACATCTCAGTCAATTCTTAAAATCGTTGTAGCTTCCTCCAATAATCTCAAAACCTAAAACAAAATTCTCTGCTCATTTCAATAGTGTCATCTACCTCAATCGTACTTTAAAAATCATGATCCCATACCAAATATATCATTCAAAGCTCTCATAGTATCACAATGGTTCCAAAAAAATATGAACAGTTCACAAAGTACAGACGAAATACAATTTCATAAGTATGAAGTTATCCAACTGTGTAATTGCGTAAACATCTGTCACTGACGTAGTAAAAAAAATGTTTGTCTCTCTCAGTTAAGTAATCAGATAGCTGTGTAATTCTGTGTTGGAGAAATATGGTACCGATGTGTAAAGTTGTATAAGCAAATACCATATTAGCTAGGGCTCCTTGTGTTTGCCACACACATGGTACACAAAGTAAGCGTGTACCCCCCCTGAGGATTAATGTAATTATACCCTCAGGTGTTACAGATTACAGTGATGGAATGAAATGTATCATGAAAAACTTTCTTTGTAATTCAAAAATCTTGAAAAATAAATGGCTTAAGTACAAAATTAATCTCTCAAATGCATGTCCTGTAGCGCTAAATGTGCGTCTTGCTGTAAGATAATTCTGTGGAAGTGTCGTAGTTATCGTCCTCTGTAAGCAAAGTTCTGCTGAAGTCAATATACTTACCTCATCATAAACGAAAGTGAAATGCTTTCCATATGGATACCGTATTTATTACGTACCTTACCGTGATCAAGAAAGCACTATAATGTAACGTATTGATGTGCTACGAAAAAGGCTGTCTCATTGTAGCTATACCACAAAAGTTACTACTAAAACATGTTTTACTTTCCAGAATAATACAGAAAAACTGTGCAGAAATAAAACAGAAACACTGCAAAAGCAACATTGTATATTGTCACTCATTAGTAGCGTCGTGATAAAATCGTGTAGCTGTCACATAAACTAACCACTGTGTCATCTGGTATCTCACAGAAAGTACTTTATATCCAGAATGTATTTTCAAGTAAACCAAAATGTTGCATTAAAATCTCATTAGCAGTACTGGTAAATGTTCTAAGTATGTAAGCCTTATAGTCGTTACGTAATCGTGCAACTAACACGCAAGAATGTACACACACAATGACACTGTGACATCTGTTCACTATAACAATGCATTCGTAATTTCTGTTTAAATAAGTTCTCTTGGTTCTTGATTGGATATTTAACTTCAAACATTGTTGCATGGTAACAGTTTCTAAGTCTGACAATGCATACTAGAAATGTGAAGTGAAGAGTTTTATGGCAAAGACAAAGTTAAAAAGCAGATTATCTTTCAATAAACGGTTTTATATGTGAAATGTGGTGTAAACCTTTACTCTTCCTAGTACGCAGAGTTTCAACTTCAACGCAATTATCATGTGGTATACGTCGGATTCTGTAAGGTCCATTGTAAACTAGAAAGAATTTGTGACTCAAGTGTTTCTTCTTATGTGATAATGAATGAGCTTTAATGAGAACTTTCTAACCAATGTATAATTTCTTTGCATTTGCTTTACCGTGTAGTTTTCTCCTTTTGTCTGCTGCAGATTTTTTATTTTTAATAGCCAAATCAATTATGTCCTTGTGTCAAAGTTTACGTGTATTCGGGAAAGTTACAAGCTCTCTGATTCTGTTCGGTGGTTCTTCATTCTCCTGTACAAGAGTAGGTGGTAAAGCAGTGGATTCATGAGGCATTTCATTCAGCACATTTTGAAATAAGTGTAAATATCTGTCCCAATGCTGATGCTTTCTGTGACAATAAAGTCTGCAAAGCTTATTGATTTCTTTCATAATCCGTTCGGAGGGGTTACAATGTGGTGAGTACAATGAAATAAAAACAGGTTTGATTTTATGATTCCGAAGCATGCGTGACCAAACAGCAGATCTGAATTGCGGTCCGTTATCTGAAATGACTTTACTAACGTGTCCAACTTCAAAAAAATTTTTTTAACAAAGGCGTTGGATACAGACCGTCCAGTGGCTTTACGTAACGGAGTGAAAGAAACAAATTTTGAAGTAAGTTCAACAGCGACTAGAACGTACGAAAATCCATTAGATGTTCTGACAAGCGGTCCCAAGAGATCAACAGCAGCAAATTCTTTTAATTTAGAAGGAATAATAGGAAACAACGGAGCACGATGTCAGACAGTAGATGATTTCGCCTTTTGACAAAGTTTACAAATAGACAAGACTCTTCGAATTCTCTTTTCCATATTGTTAAAATAACAAGTCGTCCGAAGAATATGATAACATTTTCGTGGACCAAAATGTGCGTAGCTGAAATGAATGTACCAAATGCGTAATGCACGATGATCACTGTATACTTTTACGTGCTTACCAGAAAGAAAGAAACGGAATTTGTTAAATGCCCAAACGATAGCTAAAGCTTCTAATTCAGTAACGGAATAATTTTTTTCAGATTTTGTTAGCACTCGGCTAGCAAAAGCAATGGTTGTCTGAACGGTAGTGTCATTTTCTATGGCTTCTTGAAATAAATGGGCACCAAGACCGACTTTAGAAGAATCCGTGCTAAGGCAGAAATCTTGTGACAGATCTGGATGAGCTAGTATTGGCGCGTTAAGTAACGCTTCTTTCAAAGAATTGAATTCCAGCTGTGATTGTTCGTCCCAGTTCCAAATAGTATTTTTTCCAGTGAGAGAACAAAGTTTTGGTGTAACAAGAATTTGCATATTCAGAAAACGACGGTAAAAATTTACGAGACCTAGAAAACTGCGGACTCGTTTTTTTGTGGATGGAACTGGAATGGCTCTGATTGCTTCTAACTTTTCAGGATCCGGCTGAATGCCTTCAGAAGAAATAATGTGTCCCAAAAACCTCACCTTTGACCTACCGAATTCAGACTTTTCCAAGTTAACTGTAATTCCAGATTCTGCAAAAATACGTAACAAACTGCTGAGGATGCGATTATGTTGTTCCCATGAAGCTTCTGCTATTAGAATATCGTCCACATATAAGGTGATGTGACGTTTTAAGAACTCAGGTAATATGGAATTTAGCCCGCGAATGAATGCTGCCGACGAAATGTTGAAACCAAAAGGAAGTTTCCGAAACTGATAACAAACGCCGAAACAAAGGAAAGCTGTGTATTTTCTACATTCTGGATGAAGTTCGATCTGATAAAAACTGGATCTGAGATCAATGGAAGACAACACTTTTACACCATTAAAATTTTGGAGAAGTTCTTCCAACGTTTGCGGCCTGTCTGTTTCAGGAATAATGATAGTATTGATTTGTCTCGAATCTAAGACAAGCCTGATCGATCCATTTTTTTTTTCTCAACAACATGTAATGGATTGTTGTATGAGCTTACTGGAGGCTCAATAATGCCCTCGTCAAGCATAGATTGTATTTTTGTTCTAACACGGTCCCTATACTGTGCTGCAATTACGTATGGTCTAACACAAAATTTAGTATGCTCATGAACACGAAATTGGTATTGAAATCCCTTGATTGTTCCGGTTTTGTGAGTAAAAACTGTGGAATGTGCTTGTAAAATCTCAAAAAGGTCCTGCCTATCAGTGTCATTACAGTTCTCAATTGTTTGAATTTTATTCTGAATTAACTCATTAGTATCAAACGTGTTGTCGATATCATCCCTGTCAGTACTTGCAGAGTGATTGTTAGTGTCTAGTTCCGTAGAAAATTCCGAACTGTTGTCTAACAGAAGGTAAAGCCGACTAATTTCCTCGTCATGGTTTGAGAGCCAATCTTCAAATTTCAAAGCTATTGACTTACCTTCTTTCTCTAAGCTTATTTCAGCATCGCGAAAGTTTAAGATTGCTTTGTATTCATTCAAAAAGTCTACTCCCAGTATAATTTCCGTCGACAATAATGGAACAATAAGAAAGTTCATAGAGAAGCTGTGGCTTTGACAAAAGAATTCTAAGTTGGTTTGTTGGCGTACATCTACACTTTTTCCAACGATTGCACCTTGTAATTTAATCTTACGTAACGGAAGTGTGGGGCAATCGTTCGATTTGTTGCATTTGCTAAAGGCTGTTTCACTAATTACTGAAATGGGACTGCCAGAGTCAAGTACTGCAGTAAATTTTATGTCATTTACTGTAATGTGAATCACAGGATATGCAATGTTGTTATGTTTTATGTCGCGTTCCTGGAGTAAGATGTCCCTAATGTCTTCCATTTTTACGTAATTACTAGCTACGGCAGCTGCGTCGTCAGTTTCATAAGTACGTTTTGTGGCTGCCAGCGGTATGAGTCAGTGCCTATTGTCTCTTTGTTGGCGCGCGTCGTTATTGGTATTTGGAGACCTAACTTCTACAAATTCTCCTTGTCGAGAGGGCCCTGCTCTGTTTGAATCCCGCCAGTTCTGATGCAATTCAGGTCTTTCGTTACGATCATATCGTCTGTCGTCATGTCGGTAGATTCCATAGTTTCTTTCTTATCGGTCACGTGGTGGAGAATTTCTCCCTGAATCGTAACTGCGCGCTGGACCGTTGCGTCTAAAGTTATTCTGCCTCCCCTGATAATATTTGTTTTGGTTCCTATATTGTCTGTTTCTCTGATTGTCTCTGTGATAGTCATTACTGCGGAGAGGTGATCTTTCCCTGTAAT
This sequence comes from Schistocerca nitens, assembly GCF_023898315.1. NCBI lineage: Eukaryota > Metazoa > Arthropoda > Insecta > Orthoptera > Acrididae > Schistocerca > Schistocerca nitens. The sequence goes on along the minus strand of NC_064614.1, from coordinate 596,502,803 downwards.
TATTACTACTCTGCCGACGGTTGTCATACGGGTGGTGTCTGTTTTGGTCAAGATTTGTGTTGTGAGAATAGCCTTGTCGCGTCCAGTTATTATTTCTTTCATCGTGGAATTGCGACGGATATGACCTGTAATTGTTGTGTTCCTGTTTCCGCGTTCCGCGATTGTCAGTGTCAATTTCTAATTCTTGTAAGAGTCCCTGAAAAGCTTCAATGTCGTCTTTGCAACGTCCTGCCAAAATAATATGTCGTAAATGTTCAGGCAATTTGATTAAGCAAATGCGGATGAGTTCTGAGGGGCTGTATGGGTTTGACAGGTACTGATTCTTGTGCAACATGTCTTCAAAATATTTCACAAGACTGGAAAATTCAGATTGTTCGAAATGTTTCATCATTATGATGCTATGTTTTACTCGGTCTTGTGTAGCTTGACACCAATATCCTGAGAGGAAGGCATGATAAAATTCTCCTTCACTGTGACAATCGTGAATGACCGATCGCATTCTTACAGCTGGTTCATTCTCTAAATAGCCACACATAAATTCTAATCTGTGCTCTAATGACCAGTTGGGAGGAAAACAATGAGAGAATTGATGGAGCCACGCTTGTGGATGAATGTCGTTGCCAGAATTCTTAAACGTTTTGAATTTACGTGTAGTAATGAACAGCTTATAGTCAAAATCATCATGTCGGCGAGTCGCATGTCGGTCATTGTTACGTCGTGTCGGCGGTTCAATCTCAAAATTCGGTGCACATTGCCAATTTCTTTCATAACTTCCGAAATGCCCTGTGTTATTATTTTGTGGCTGTTCCGTATTTCTATGTCCCTCTTCCCGTATTGGGGCGCGAGTGTCCTCTGAAATACGTAATTCTTGTATTACCTGTGTCAGCTGATCTTGTACTTCCCGGATTTCTCTTTTATACTGTGTATTGATTTGATTTTGATTTTGTTTGAATTTTCTAATTTGTTCGCACTCTTCTGTGTCATTAAAGACCACCGGTTTTGTGTCATTCAGATTATCATCTACCTTCATAGATAAATTATTTAGCTGATCCGAAAGTTCAACTACTTTCTCTGATAATGAACTAATTTCCTCCATGCGTCTTTCTGAACCAATTTTCAGAGTATCTACTGTGTCCTTTAAGTTTTCCTGAGTTTTTGCAAGTTGCGTAACCAAATCGGTAGATGCAACTGGGTCAATTTTAGCTTGCAAGGTCTCATGATGTTCATGAACAATAGTTTGCAGTTCTTTTATGGCTGCTTCCTGATTCTGTAATGCATCTTCATGCCGCGAAAAAACAGGTTGAAAATGCTAACAAATTTGTGTTTTTACGTCATTAAAGACTTTTTGACATTTCGATTCAATGTTATGTAACTCAGTAGTTAAATCTTCACGTGTTTGTTCAAGTGTGGTGTGAAGATTTTGTACCATTGCGTCTAACTGTTGCTGTGTTTGTCTCTGGTGTTGTTCCATTGTGTCTAACTTTTGACGATTTTGTTCCATTGTGTCTAAATTTTGAAGCTTTTGTCCCATTTGTTGCATTAATTGTAATAACATTGCACTGGTGTCTGAAACATGTTCCTCAGTGCTTTTCGGCAGTGAATTTGCACCGGCAACATTCACACTTTGCCAAGCGGAAAATGTGTCTTGACTCATTTGAGAAAACGATGAGAACCCAAAACCTGAGTCTACAGTATTTGCAATATTGTGTTCTGTCATTCCCGATTCCTGAGGCGAGCTGTTGCTGACCGATCGATCGATAATGCTTCCCTGTTCACTACCTGTTTCACTGTCTACACCATTATTTGACGCCCGCTCCATTTCCCTATGCACAGTTACCAAATTACTACTTTGAATATTAGTTAATTCATTACATGGTGGCGCTAACACACTGCTTTCGTCTTCACTGTCATTTCTCAGTTTACTTTGGAGCCTAGTATTACGTTTTTCACACGCCATTATTGTCACAATATTTCACACGACAACACAGAAAAGCACAATTTGAAGAGCAAAAATAAGAGAACACATTAACATAGTACTGAAAATAATATCTAGTTAATTGCAGCTGCGAAATACTTGGTGCAAATCTACATGCGTGCCACACCTGATTTACTGTACAACAATGAAAGACTGCAACTACAAAGGACATTCTCTCTATAATTACGAGCTAGCAATAAACAATAGCTACACTAATTACACAAACTACAAGAAAAAAATCAGAAGATTCCAGTGAGGTATCCTAGGCTAAGGGTCGACATATGAAACGTCCCCTTTTGAACAATTATACATGACTGTGCTTAAACTGACGCAATATTTTTAGCGCAACGCAATCTGACTCTCAATAATCCCTACAAAAGAATGGCCCTGACTAACATTAACCTATACCTTTCACAAATCACTTACCTCACAAAAATCTTCGTTACTCGAACTACTGCAATAAAGCGAGCGCCACTACTGCCAGCTAAATAAAAGATTCAAACTACGGAAGGCACTAACTACTGACAGGCATAGTTAGCAAATGAAAGATTTTAATAGAGAACAAACAATGTATTTACCTTAATAGTGTTGAAAACTCATAACATACATAGCAGGTCATGACATCCAGTCACAAATTTCAAAACTCCGCCATCTCTCTCCCCACATCCACCACTGCTGGCGGCTCACCTCCAACTGCGCAACGCTACGCGCTGTTCGCATCCAGCTGCCGCTGCCCAACACTACAATGGCAGACAACAATGCAAACTAGCCACAGACTGCACACGGCACAGCCAGTGATTTTCATACAGAGCGCTACGTAACGTTGCCAATAAGAAAACATAAACAGCCTACTTACAAGAGCAATAAAGGATCACCTGTGTGGAACTGCCTACGTGTTACGAGGATGATCGCGACAACTTTTTTTACAGGTGACGTAACATGGGTTCATCGCTTGGAACTAGAAACAAAACGTCAATCCATGTAGTGGCGCAACACCGTCTCTCCTCCGAAGAAAAAGTCCAAAGCCGCACCCTCAGCTAATAAACTCACGGCGACGGTCTTTTGGGACTCTGAATGGTTTATTCTGTTTGATGTCCTCCATCACTGTGCAATGATCAACTCTGAACTACACTGTGCTATCCTCGAGAAATTGGAGAAACAACTTCAGCAAATATGCAAATGAATTTCTCCTTCATGTCAAAGCAATGTTTCACACAAGGAGATCACAATACTTTATCGGGTTGTTCTGCCTCATCAAGCCCGAATCTCGCATCTTTCGACTTCCACCTGTCTGGCCCAATTAAGGATGTACCCCTTGGGAAGCAGTACGTGGATGGTGGGGAGGCTACTGGTGCAGCAAGGCGTTGGCCCCGACGTCGACCAGCAGAGAGGTACCATGCGGGCGTATAGGCTCCCCTAGAAAGATGGTGTAAGGCCGTCCCTTTGAACGGAGGTTATGTTGAAAAGTAGGAAAAGCCAAAGGAGTGCGGAATAATAAGGGTTTTAGAATCCTGAATAAAACCAACCTGCTTTCAGAAAAGAAGTATTGCGTTACTTGTTTGACGCGTACATTGTGAGCGCGAATTCCCTTATACTTATTTCAGAATAGTTGTTTCAGTCGGTATAAGTCTCTTTGCCGTCATTGCGTGCTTATGGTGATGGTTGATTTCTCTCCCAACTTCATCTTCTTGTGTGAATCCAGTCTGATTGCATCAAGCTGTACGTTCCTTTTCCTCTCTTTCACTTCCCATACGATCAATTATGATATACGAAGTTGCATCATTTTAACGTGGGCTGATAATTTGTTTCATGTTGAGTCACCAGCCAGCTATTGGGTTAGGGTGTTCCGCTTTGTTTCACGTGTGTGAATGTAAGAATAAATGTTATTGAAAAGTAATACCGTATGTCCCGCCGTATTCTTTCTGACTTATCGTGTAGTCACCTTCATTGCAAAATATAATGGGCCGAATGATTATGTTTTCTCAGAATACTTCAGCGTCGTTTTTACAAGCTGCACAGAGTGGGCAGTGATAGTAATGAAACGTAATCTGAAAGGGAGCCCACATCATTGGAGTGGACAGCCCCCATTTTATCAATTTACCATATATTCCGTCGATCACGTGATCTGATGGTGTGTAAGGTGTCAGGCAAATCCAACACCTTCCATGAAAACCTTGACACGATAGCAAATCCGGCAGTATGTCACATAGCTCCGAATAAATTCTGACATTAAATTAACCAAAGTAATACGATCAACGAGTGAGCAAATGGAATACCACAGACTAACACAAGAACGCCTAAATGCATGTCATACCTTCCCATCGTGAAACAGACGCAGTTCCGAGGGGAGAAACGAGAACAGAAGCCGAGAGCAGTGTCGTATAAGCTAGAAGGCCCTACGATAAGGGACAGACACCCACATCGGCCGCCAACCGAAAAGAGTAGACCCCAGCCCATGTTAACAGATAGTGCCCTCCAGAAGAACAGTATAGATATTACGATAACACTAAAAGGGCCACACCAGCTGCAAGTTTTAGCGTGAGACTATGTGCGTTTCTGTTACGCTGCAAACATTAAAAACATTGCCCCACCACGAAAAGTATAACGTTTCTCATTGGATAGACAGAATTTTTGTAGGCGGAGCTTAAGGTTAACAATGAGACCCTGATTGGTCAGTTGAAAACATAGCCAGATACCTTTTTTTTTTAACCCACTTCAGCAAATTGTAGTAAAGAGAAGCTAGAGGGAGTTGCTTCCGACACGGCGAGGTGTGTGAAGCTGCGCCGCCCGCCGTTCCCTGACGCTGCATAACCACCAACAAGGTAATGAACGCACGCGATGCCGCATAAGAGCGCATAAGGCTTCACTCAGAACTGCAGAAGTCTCATCTGTTACATCCCCTTTTTACGTAATACTAGTGTCGATCGTCAATTAAACTTCGTGGTATTCACATATTGCTACTTGAAGTTAAAATCTGAAACGCGATGACTTTTCTGTTATATACACTCCTGGAAATGGAAAAAAGAACAGATTGACACCGGTGTGTCAGACCCACCATACTTGCTCCGGACACTGCGAGAGGGCTGTACAAGCAATGATCACACGCACGGCACAGCGGACACACCAGCAACCGCGGTGTTGGCCGTCGAATGGCGCTAGCTGCGCAGCATTTGTGCACCGCCGTCGTCAGTGTCAGCCAGTTTGCCGTGGCATACGGAGCTCCATCGCAGTCTTTAACACTGGTAGCATGCCGCGACAGCGTGGACGTGAACCGTATGTGCAGTTGACGGACTTTGAGCGAGGGCGTATAGTGGGCATGCGGGAGGCCGGGTGGACGTACCGCCGAATTGCTCAACACGTGGGGCGTGAGGTCTCCACAGTACATCGATGTTGTCGCCAGTGGTCGGCGGAAGGTGCACGTGCCCGTCGACCTGGGACCGGACCGCAGCGACGCACGGATGCACGCCAAGACCGTAGGATCCTACGCAGTGCCGTAGGGGACCGCACCGCCACTTCCCAGCAAATTAGGGGCACTGTTGCTCCTGGGGTATCGGCGAGGACCATTCGCAACCGTCTCCATGAAGCTGGGCTACGGTCCCGCACACCGTTAGGCCGTCTTCCGCTCACGCCCCAACATCGTGCAGCCCGCCTCCAGTGGTGTCGCGACAGGCGTGAATGGAGGGACGAATGGAGACGTGTCGTCTTCAGCGATGAGAGTCGCTTCTGCCTTGGTGCCAATGATGGTCGTATGCGTGTTTGGCGCCGTGCAGGTGAGCGCCACAATCAGGACTGCATACGACCGAGGCACACAGGGCCAACACCCGGCATCATGGTGTGGGGAGCGATCTCCTACACTGGCCGTACACCACTGGTGATCGTCGAGGGGACACTGAATAGTGCACGGTACATCCAAACCGTCATCGAACCCATCGTTCTACCATTCCTAGACCGGCAAGGGAACTTGCTGTTCCAACAGGACAATGCACGTCCGCATGTATCTCGTGCCACCCAACGTGCTCTAGAAGGCGTAAGTCAACTACCCTGGCCAGCAAGATCTCCGGATCTGTCCCCCATTGAGCATGTTTGGGACTGGATGAAGCGTCGTCTCACGCGGTCTGCACGTCCAGCACGAACGCTGGTCCAACTGAGGCGCCAGGTGGAAATGACATGGCAAGCCGTTCCACAGGACTACATCCAGCATCTCTACGATCGTCTCCATGGGAGAATAGCAGCCTGCACTGCTGCGAAAGGTGGATATACACTGTACTAGTGCCGACATTGTGCATGCTCTGTTGCCTGTGTCTATGTGCCTGTGGTTCTGTCAGTGTGATCATGTGATGTATCTGACCCCAGGAATGTGTCAATAAAGTTTCCCCTTCCTGGGACAATGAATTCACGGTGTTCTTATTTCAATTTCCAGGAGTGTATTTATTGAGAAGCCACATCAGCCACTGTAATTTACGACAAGGTAAATAAGTAACTAGAGATAATTGAGGGTTACTGTAGACCAATTTTGATAGTTTTCTCGTTTGTGAAACTTAATTTAATCCTAGATTAGAGGTGTGATATTGCATAGGTCATCCTTCGATCCAATATAGAACTTGGAAACCCATTCAGGGAATATTTGTTCACATTTTTGTTGAACGCAGTTGGTTTTTATCATCCTGTATTAAAATATTTCCTTTCATCAATAGTGCAATTTATAAACAATGTTTTGTGAGTAGAATAAAATTTCCAATTGTAAACTTAACTGCTTTTTCGACGTTATTTTACCAGCTAACTAAAAATAGGAAAGCCTTGAACACCTTTCGCTAAATTTAGTTAGTATTAAAATTCTTTTACAGGGAGTGCAGTGGAGCTGATGCTGAAATCATTAAGTATTTGATTATATCATCGCTAGTCTCACTGAACTCTACATGTCATGTGTGATCTGGCGTCTCCTTACCAGCAACAGGTCCCAGGTTCAAACTAGTCAATTCCCTAAAAAACACGGTCAGAGCATTGTTGCTCGAAAGTGGTAGGGAGACACGACTTAGAACCAACAAAAACCACACAGAATGTTAGAGAATGGCGCCCCTGCCAGGATGGTAAAATACCACGATTGAAGATCGACCACATGCCTAACTAGGTCAGAAAAATATCCTGTAGAAAAATTTTCGTAACGAAAAATTTTTCTTAAGGGTATAAATAGTCGAAAGCAGTAGCTGCAGCGGTAGATAGTAAGAAAGTATTCAATGGAACGTGAGACATTCTAGCAGAGGCAATAGCATAATTAAATTATGAGTTTTAATATTTTTAGAATTAAGTTTTCCGTCCAATGGAAGCGCACAGGTGGCGGATACATCGTTGACAAGTTGGTTCTGACCCAGCAAGTAAGTGAATGGATTGTCAGTCTTGGCTATAATAAGTGTCAAGTCGTGTGAGCAAAAAGTATATGAAACGCGTGAGATCGTTTGAGCGCATGTTAACGCGAAGTAGGGCGCGTGAATTGCTTTAAAACAAAAAATAAGGGAATCGGAAAGATTAGCAATGGCAGATTGAGATCTTGACCGAATTAAGACCCAGCATGAAGACGGACAGAGAATAGAGGACAGTACAACAGACGATGCAGTATCGCGAGAAATAGGGCAGATAACGCACCATAACGAGGATAATGTACACCATGGCACAGAAAACGTAGATCAGCATACGACAGAGGAGCAGGAAAGTAGAGAGACAGTCGATGAGGATTCTAACTTGCGTCTTGAATACGTAGAACCCATAGTACAAGTAATCAGAGCTCCCTCACAACAGAGTACAAGGAATTCGAGCAGAAACGTGTCACCGCACAGTTCAATGCAATCGGTTGCAAACCAACACTTGGGCATAAAATACAGAGCGTAAGACGTCGGAAGAAAACGCGATAGGACCCACCAATCTGGCAGAATTATTACAACAAATGACGGAAACCATGACAAGGCAAAATAAAGAAATTGCGAACCAAATTCAAATTCAGAAGGCAGAAACCACGAGACAAATGCGTGAGATTAAAGAACAAAACAAAAAAATTCAGTTACACCTAAGTCATATTGAAGACGAGGCAAAAGAATCTCGAGAAGTGATAGGAAACTTAATAATAGGTTACAATCAATTGAGAACAGACACTGACAAGGTACAAGCGGACGTACAAACATTGCGTAATGACATTCAGGACGAGATCAAAACATTACGTAACAACACCCAGGGAGAAGTCACGAAACTAGAGCAACAGATAAACGTAATTACAAGACAAGCAGCAGGTACAGCGCGTGAAATTGTTGAAAACATCGTGTTACACAAACGTATCACAAAAGCAGCGCTGAAAAGGTATGATAATCGCATAGTCAAAATACAAGCGCAAACGAAGCAACAATTTCAGAAATTGCGAACAGAGTTGTTGCAAACCATTGAAGAGTGTAGTGAACAGGATCGAACAAGCACTGTGTCTGCAACCACATCCATATCTGCAACAGCACCGGAAAAACAAGCAGTTAACGAAGATATCATTCATTTGCGATTCCAGTCATAGGTGGAAAGTAACATACGTGAAGTCAGACAGCCTGCACCGCAACAAACACGTTTCGAAACTCTTGATGAACAAACGGCGCCACAAACACATGAGGAACCACAAATGTATGTTTCAAGACAGTTTGGATCGTGCAATGAAGCGGCAAGGTTAGCCAGACAAGATATCGAACCAATACATGACAATGGAAAGCCAGGTCGCGAAGAGTACAGTGCAATGCATTCTGCTACACGTTCATAACCGATGGAAGAAAATTATTGCGTATCACTACAACGATATCATGCAAGGGTAGGCGAAGTTACGGTGGACAATATCCAATGGATCTACCACAACCGGAAAGAACGACGAGAGAAATGATCAGAAACAAAAGTGGCGAAGAATCGCGAATTTCATATGGAACTATGACGAAGTACGACAACGATCATTTCCTCACAGTCAGAAAATTTCAACACTTTCGAGAAGGAAACTCACTACATCCACGAACTTCTATTGACCAATTCCGAGTAGGATTACCAGAACACTGGACGCTAGCACACAAATTAGACTTTAGATGTGCACACATGTCAGGAACAGTCGCAGAAACCATGCAGAATGTTGCAGCAACATGCCGATAGTACGAAGATTTCGAAGAGAAGTTTCTCTCACGATATTGGTCCAGCGAAGCACAGAACAGAGTGAAGTACGAATTATCACAGAACCCATATTTTGAAAATTCAGGAGAGAAGAGTCCCGTGAAATTTTTCGAAGTAATGGCAATGCTTAGATATACCATACAGTGATGGAGAGTTGATTAAATTATGCGCGATGAAGTTACCACTGAAATACCAGCAGTCATTAGTAGGTCGCGGAGGCAATGACGTCGAAGCATTTAAAGGAATTCTAAGGGAACTAGAGTTTATATTTTCGAAGATGACGCAAGAAAAAGACGGAGCGCACGTGAAAATCCACAAGACACATGACGCAAGAAAAAGACAAAGCGCACGTGAAAATCCACAAGACACAGTACGAAGAAACAATAATTACGAACCACGTGATAACTTCGCACCAAGAAACGACAATAGATTTCAACAAAGAACCGTTTATGGATTTAGAAGAGAATATGGCAATAAATATAATTCACCCAGGAACGGCAACAACTATTACAGAGGGAATAACGACAACCGGAACGGGTATTGGAGCGCCAATAGACCAATAAATTATTAACAAAGAAACCAATATCAACTAGCGGAGCAAGAAAAGAGAATACAGATAGAAGAGGTGGAGGTAAGACCACCAAACCCCGAAAAACGTTCGAATTGACAGCTAAGCGCCCATGCCAAAGAGAATGACGCACCGACCCAGGACAATTGCAGCACCTTGAACATAGAAGTAAATACCTTATCACGAGAAGAGAAGAAGGAAGAAACAAAACCGCAGGGACCAGATGAAAACGAAGAGAGGAAAATAACAATATCGTGCTGGGACGAAATTAATTGGGAGAATACTGACGAGGAAGATGAATTACCAGAGGCATTCACAACGAATGTAGGAGGAAAGGATGAAGTAATGAGTATTGCAGAGCTATTTGAGATGGAAACCAGGGAATGCGAATTCAATGAGGATGATGCGCAGTCGACAGAAGTTGAAAATAAGTTACTAGTGGGCACACAACCCAACGTATATAATGAAGGAAGATATGAAGCGATAATTAGAGCATTTAGATGCGATTATGTGGAAGTAGCGACGAAGAAGGAGAAGATAGACGAAGATGAGCAAAAAGTAGAGGATGTTGTAGAAAGCGTAAATGAAGGAGAAATAGCGAAGAGGAAATAAAAGAGAGAGAAGTAGCAGTCGAAGCTTATCCTACAGAAAGTTCGAATTCACAGGGGAAAGTCCTGAAAAGACTCATGTATGAATCAGTGCAGGATTCGTTGATGCAAGAAGAAGAAGAACAGAACCAACGCTTTGAAATTCAACCAGTTGTGAAGGCCATGGTAAAACAGATCCCAGTCAGTATTGTAATTGATGGCAGAAGTGAACTGACTGCGATCTCAGAAAATTTATGAGGAATTGCCATTTCTGAAAACACGTAAGATTAAAGTAAGAGGTCCTATTAGAAACAATGCTGCGGAAGTTATGAGACAAACAAGGTTAACTCTTTCGTGCCAAGGTCAAAAGATCGAAGCCAATTCATGATTATACCTAAACTAACTGCAGATTTGATTATAGGTGCAGATTTTTTAAATGAGAGACGAGCGATAATAGATGTGGGGAAAGGTGGGGTAACATTCAGGAATGTCACACTTCTCTTTGAGCAAAAGCTAAAATTAGAAGAAATACCAGTTATAAACAAACAATTAAGAATGATGCGAGATAAAAAGGATGAAGAATTAGAATGGTATGCACAAAAGGAGGAATCGCCTCAACTCGTGTTAGAAGTCCATAAAGGATTTGATGAAAATTTCAAGAAGTTCAAGTAAATAATTAGCACAATATTACAAGTTTACGTTGCAGATAAGATCGTCAGGAGAAAGATGAATGAAGAGAGAGGAAGGTGGGAAAAAGAAAGTAGTTTCAATAAAAACAAAAACAAAAATAACACCAATAGTAGCATAGATTAAGGTGAAGGGATAAAGCATAGATAGTCTAACAGCATGAAATACTAAAATGCTATACACCACGACACTACACAAAAATAAAAAACGAATTTGAGGATTATTGTAGAAGTTAAGACTCAAAATATCTTAGAATTGTAACATGGAAACGGTGCCGAAATTTATAAAGCTTTTTAAAAAGGCGTAAAACAATGTAGGTACTAGACATACGTTAGCTGATTATTAGTAAAACTTTTTGTACGAACCATTGTAAAGAACTCCAGCAAGAACCAGAAGCAACGACCCACAAGTTGCAACGAGAGAAGTATCAAGAAAGAAAAGGACGTAATTAGCAAGACACGATTCCTGCAAGGCAGAAGCATCGAGAGAAGGGAAAGGACAGTGAAACCAACAAAGGGCACTTGTATCTGAAGTCAGCAATAAATCTACTGCCTAGGGGAACACTGCAGAGACACAACAGGGAAGGCCAAAAGGGTCCCAGGACGCCCTGACTCAGCGGTGCGAGCAAAAAACGGCCCGACGAGAAGACGGCTTTGGCAAGCCACCACTGGCAAAAAATACGGGTAAAAGTCACACTACTGCTATTAATCAGTATGCTGTAGCAATAAATTGAAGAAAACCTCCTCAAAGTAGAAATGACACGTCCAAACAATTTATCAAACTGTTACTAAGAGAAGAACTTCAAAGCGACTAGTTATCAATAAATATTCCAATATCCTGCCCAGAGAAGAACCAAGAATCAAGTAAGAAGCAGAGAAAAAGCAGGAAGAACAGAAGCTGAAGATTCGCAAAATTGAGACCAAGAAAGAAGATGGGTGAAAAAGTTTACATTAACATTCATAGGATCGTGAAAATGTGTGAAATATGTGATGTGGGAATTATGCAAAAGACATGTGTGAACAACGAAATAAGTGAAGCACACCAGACAGCTAATTAACTACAAAATAACAGTCATTGACTATGGACTTAAGTAAAAACAGACTATCGATAAAAATAAGTCAATAGTTCTGAAATGGACAGTGTACAAAGAACAAAAGTAAGGCATAATAAATACTAAAACTATATGCTACTTATTTTCACCTCATAAAAATAAAAGAATAACTATATTTTACGTAATTTCTCCTTATAAAAACAAAGAATAAAAAATTATCTTGTTGGATGTTTTCCCTTTTGTAACATTTGTACCATTTGTTAGGATAATATCTCAATACAATGTAGGTATCTTTCCTTGTCAAAGTAATTCTTGGAAATAATTCTTATTTGTTAGTGTAACAATCACAGTACTTACTTGTACATGATATTTAGAAAATGTGTAAGGAATAAGTTTTATTTAATTACTACATTTACAAAAAAAAATCTAAAAAAATCGATGTGAAAAACTCCTCACTTTCGATAGCAAACTTCTTAAAAAACAAACTTCACACTTCAATAAGGAAAGAAAATAATTAAAAATTAATAATAATAATAGCATAAAAATATTCTTCTCTTGTCAATAGAAACATATTTTTGAGAATAATGTGGAAGAATATAAAAAATATAAATTAGTAATACAAACTAGCATAGAACTAGAATAACATGGCTGAACAGTAGGCAACAAAGTTTAGATAAAGGAATAATTTTTGACTGACTTAGACAACGATTCAATCATTACCTGACTTCAGTGCAAAAATTAAGTTCGAAGGGTGGTGATATGTAAGGTGTCAGGCAAATCCAACACCTTCCATGAAAACCCTGACATGACAGCAAATCCGGCAGTATGTCACATAGCTCCGAATAAATCCTGACATTAAATTAACCAAAGTAATACGATCAACGAGTGAGCAAATGGAATACCACAGACTAACACAAGAACGCCTAAATGCATGTCATACCTTCCCATCGTGAAACAGACGCAGTTCCGAGGGGAGAAACGAGAACAGAAGCCGAGAGCAGTGTCGTATAAGCTAGAAGGCCCTACGATAAGGGACAGACACCCACATCGGCCGCCAACCGAAAAGAGTAGACCCCAGCCCATGTTAACAGATAGTGCCCTCCAGAAGAACAGTATAGATCTTACGATAACACTAAAAGGGCCACACCAGCTGCAAGTTTTAGCGTGAGACTATATGCGTTTCTGTTACGCTGCAAACATTAAAAACATTGCCCCACCACGAAAAGTATAACGTTTCTCATTGGATAGACAGAATTTTTGTAGGCGGAGCTTAAGGTTAACATTGAGACCCTGATTGGTCAGTTGAAAACACAGCCAGATACCTTTTTCTTAAACCCACTTCAGTAAATTGTAGTAAAGAGAAGCTAGAGGGAGTTGCTTCCGACACGGCGAGGTGTGTGAAGCTGCGCCGCCCGCCGCTCCCTGACGCTGCATAACCACCGACAAGGTAATGAACGCACGCGATGCCGCATAAGAGATCATATTGCTTCACTCAGAACTGCAGAAGTCTCATCTGTTACATCCCCTTTTTACGTAATACTAGTGTCGATCGTCAATTAAACTTCGTGGTATTCACATTTTGCTACTTGAAGTTAAAATCTGAAACGCGATGATTTTTCTGTTATATATTTATTGAGAAGCCTCATCAGCCACTGTAATTTGTGACAAGTTAAATGAGTAATTAATGGTAATTGAGGGTCACTGTAGACCATTTTTGATAGTTTTCTCTTTTATGAAACTTAATTTAAACCTAGATTATAGATGTGATATGGCATAGGTCATCCTTCAATCCATTATAGAACTTGGAAACCCATTCAGGGAATATTCATTCACATTTTTGTTGAATGCAGTTGGTTTTTATCATCCTGTGTTAAAATGTTTCCTTTTATCAATATTGCAATTTATAAACAATGCTTTGTGAGTAGAATAAAAATTCCAATGGTAAACTTAACTGTTTTTTCGATGTTATTTTACCAGCTAACTAAAAATAGGAAAGCCTTCAACCCCTTCCACTAAATTTAGTTAGTATTAAGATTCTTTTACAGGGAGTGCAGTGGAGCTGATGCTGAAATCATTAAGTATTTGGTTATATCATCGCTAGTCTCACTGAACTCTTCTGAATTCTACATGTCATGTGTGATCTGGCGTCTCCTTACCAGCAGCAGTTCCCAGGTTCAAACCAGTCAATTCCCTAAAAAACACGCTCAGAGCGTTGTTGCGCGAAAGTGGTAGGGAGACACGACTTACAATAAACAGACACCACGCAGAATGTTAGAGGTGAGTACCTTGAGTGAATTAATCTAAACCACTTTAATTTTGATTATGCAGTCACAAAACATTTTCCATTTCGCTCTGATATTTTATGTGTAATGAAGGGCTTGAGCTGGTGGTGACCTGTAATTTATAACTTCTTATACGTTATGTAAGTGGCTTATACACCAAAAACTCATGTGCACTTACATATTAATCAGTGCCATGTGGGGGTGTGTTACAGTGCGCGTGGTGCGAGTGTGTCGTGCTGAGTGGCCACCAGCCGCCACACGTCTGCCACTTCAGCCTGCAGTGATGTTCTGTACAGGGGAAGTGCGGCAACCTTGCCGGTGGCCGCAAGCGACGGCCCAAAGCGCTGCCGCTCATACACTGGCCACTGCGGTATGTATAACTTCCATCATTAAAGAAGTGAAGTCAGTTATGTATTACTTTAAATCTTCGGCTACAAAAAATTTAAACAAAACGTGTCGAAAAATTTATTTCGTATCGATGATGAACACCAGTTTTCGAACTGTTGTCAGTGACACCGACACATTTCGCATTTGCTGTTACAGTATCGAACATAGATTCCTAGCGTTGCCGTACAAGGCTTTAAACTGATTATTTCGACTCTTCAGCAACATCAGCAGCAGAAGAAGGTAACCAATATTATGTCGGAAAACAATGTTTTTACAAGGAATAATCAAAGCTACAGGACAAACACCAGAATCCTAAAGCAGTTATCGTAAATGTAATTTAAAGCAGACTGTCTAAGACCAACCATTCACTACCTGAGAAATCATGTTATTTAAAACAACAGAGTAAATGATTTTATCTTGTGAGGTTTCTTATTGCAATGCCTTAGTAAGCTCTGATTTAATACTGAGACAGAATCACAACAGGTCATGTCAAGGGTTTTTACTGAAGCAAAGTATTGTGCAAAACATACACAGAAGTTTTTCAGGTAATAGGCACGCAATGAATAGTATTCTCTCTAGAGATATGCAAGATATGATGAGTCCATTGAAAGCTATGCACGAAAAGTACCCAGGTAGAAAATGAATATGAAGTTTATCCTAAGACACATAAATAACCATCTCTGATGGGGGTTAGTTTGGAAATAAAAAATTGAAAGCAAGTCACTTCTTGAAAAATAAAATAACAATAATAATATCTAAAGGCTTGGGAACGTCACAGGTCATTGCAAGTACAAAACTCCGATGTCCATACACAGTCAAAGTTGGGGAGGGACATACAAAAGATAAAATCCAAAGAGGAAGAGCAAAAGTAAAAGTCCCAAAGAGACGCACAAAAGGCCAGCGTAATTCCGATGAAAAACAAAGAGAGATATTACAAAGTCCAACTTCTGATCATGGCGTCAGGGGCCATATCTCTTCCGTGTAAAGACCACAAATGGTGTTGGTCCATAGCTGGCAGCTCCTGGAGGCAAAGGTCGATGTGGACGGAGTCGTCGTCGTAGCAGCGGCTCTAGAGTGAAATCCTAGTTGTGGGAATGCTTTCGCAATCGGCGCTTGGCCCACACAAATCAGAAAAAAATGGTTCAAATGGCTCTGAGCACTATGGGACCTAACATCTATGGTCATCAGTCCCCTAGAACTTAGAACTACTTAAACCTAACTAACCTAAGGACATCACACAACAACCAGTGACAACTCAGAGCGAACTGTTGAAGCATAGCCCTGGTGCGAACCTAAATACTGCCTGGACGCCAGTATCCTGCAGGTACCACCCCAGGCCTGCAGCCTAAGAAGGAGAGAAGCTCTGCAGGGCCAGTGGCCTCTGGCAGCTCTTGAGTCTCCTCTTAGTGATCAGATGGAGTGTGGCCATCCCTTGTCTATCACCTGAAGAGCTGTCCCCTGCGATATCTGTGCCGACATAAAAAATTGGTTGTTGCGTGACAAAGCATTCCTCCCCTCACTCTGAACAGGAGGGGAGTTGATAGCACATCTCAAAGACTCTGGGAAGAGCTGAGTCCTCGTCCTCACTGGCAGCCAGCATGGTGGGGGGAAGGGGGGGGGGGAGGTGACCACCTCCATCGGCGTTGCCTCTGGTGTGGAATATGCAGCAAACTCCAGGGAGCTGGCCGCAGACTAGAGCTGAGACAAGTCAGTGGTGTCTGGAGTGGAGATTGTAGAGGACTCTGCGTTTGGAACAAAAGATGATGGTAGACTACTGGACCAAGGCAGAGGACCACAGGGAGGCCAGAACTAGTTAATGTGTTTACGGCACACTGTGACATGTTGAAGTATCATCGCAGCTATACACAACCAGAAGATGCTTTTGGGCTTTGGTGAAGACAAGGGCCCCAACACCATCTTGGAGACAGAAACAGCAATCGCTTGACCATCAAGACGAAGGGTAAGCGCTGGTAGGATGGATGATAGGTAATAGCGATCCGTGTGGTAGGCCATGGAGCTTTTCTGCTGGGGCTGACCTGTCCTGCGGAATGGAACAATAAGAAGCCAACAAGGGTAAGAGCCTTGTGCAAAGAATAGAAGAGCACAATATGTATCAGCGCAATGTCATTTGCTTTGCAGTAAGTGGAGAACCCCGTGGAAGCAATTGAGGGCTGTTATATGTGATCATAATGTCTGATCAGCAAAACTGGGACCAGGGGCAGAGGTGTCTGTCAAAGGAAAAAACAATGGGAATGGACGGCCTATGTCCTCTGGTAGGTGGGGCAGGAGGCGACCATATGGATGATCTGTGCCCCGCTATTAGACTGTTGGCAATCCAGGTGCCTGGTGAGCACTGCACCCCAGTGCCTGATGTACAAGAGAAACATAATGCGCTGCTGGAGGGCTACCAGGATCACGACCCTGGTATCACCATTGTCCTCCTGGAAAAGGAGCACCACGTTCAGAGTGGAGAGCTTATTCTGGTGACACTGTAGGCCTGGATCTCCAAGTGTCTCATCTGCATGTGGTCGGGGGGCCAACTGCGATGCACTAGACAGAGTACTTAGCGAAGCTGGGTCCTGAGCAATGTGGCACGTGACAAGATTGACGTCCAATGGAAAGCTGGAAATGGCTACCTCGGCAGTGATGTCCAGGTGAAATTAGATTTTGGGATCTGCATCGAAAGCAGTGTTCTGGCCCATGGACAGATGCAAGAGGATGTCGGAATTAGCATGTCAGGTTGTTGAACGGTTCTGAACGTCTCAATTATAGCTTGAAGACAAACAAACCGCGTAGCTGAAAGTGGCACGCAGTTTTGGCAGGAATATTTGCCGACACTTTGAAAAGAGGGATCAAAGGCGTGTGGTTCGTGAACAGCGTAAAATAGCGGCCATAGACCTAATCATGAAACTTTCTTATATGAAGTATGATTGCTAGCGCTTCTTTTTCTATCTGACTGTAGTTATGCTGTACAGAGGAAATAGTTTCAGATACAAATGAAATTGGTTGCGCCAATCATATGTGAAACAACTACCCAAACTCATAAACTGATACATCAGCTGCCAAGATATTAGGGAACAGTCCTAAGTTGCACAGTGCTCTTTGTTGGTTCTAAAACGTTAAGTTTCACCCAGGTTATCTCATGTGGGTCATCATTCATAGCAGCGTAGTCTTATTCTACGCTGTTGTGTGTGATGAGCAACATCGTACGAGATAATAAGACGGTCCCCTAGCCTGGTGAAACTGCTTTTTTAATATTAAGAAAACAGCACTTTTCTTTACTGCATTTGAGGTTTACCTGTTGGTGGACCGTGAATATTGTGTGCTGGTTGCTAGGCAGAGCCCTGTATGTCCTTACCTGCGATGAGAATGTCATCTAAATAGTTCGCCATGCCTGGCACACTGCGAGCGAAGTGCTTGAGGTAGTGCTGAAAAACGCCTGGAGCTATGGCAATGCTAATGACACTCTGCAAGTATTAACGAGGTACTCCACAATCATCGCTTCTCCTAAACCGCTTTACTCAGAAAACAGTGGGGTGGTTGCGATGATGATGAAGTGGCATGTGAAGATTGGTGTCATCGCGCCGAACTTATGATCATAGAAACAGCGTGGTTTACGACAAAGGTCTTGTGAAGATGTCCTGGTTTCAAGAAATTTATAAAAATGCTTCCATTCAGAATCCCAGAACACACAGATGTCCTGCTCTCAAACAGCAGAATAAGAGGACATATGGATAACACGAGCCTATGAACACGCCATGAAATGTAAAACTACTTCTCTGTTTGTTTACAAATAAAAAAATTAAATTTTGTAGATATTTATTCATTTTATTTATTCGCTTTGTGATTTTCACCTCTTCACTTACAGGCTTCATGTAAGTATTTAACATAAGTTGTCTGTGTTCCTCATGAAGAATTGGAGAAATAGTTTATGACACATCGTCAGCATGATGATGAAAGCGGCAGTGGTCGGCTGCTATTTCCGTTCAGAGGCCCTTGCGAGCTCATCTGCCTATGGTAAAATGCAAATTGTCCAATACATGAATTGGTGAACACACGACATCTACACTACTGGCCATTAAAATTGCTACACCACGGAGATGACGTGCTACAGACGCGAAATTTAACCGACAGGAAGAAGATGCTGTGATATGTAACCTCTCCGCAAAAATAAAAAAGACAATGACAATGAGCAAAATGTTGTCTTCCCACAAAACTTAATAATAAAAATGAGCTAAGCGTAACCTCCTTGCAAAATTAAAGAATAATAATGGCCCAAATGTAAACTCCCCACAGTAATAAAACTCAATGATAATAAAAATGTGCAAAAATGTTAAGTCCCTACAAAATTAACGTTAAGATGAATCTGATAAATTTTATAAGGGCAGCTGCGCTGACCTTCGGCCCTGTGAAATAATTAAACATGAATAGAGAAACCAAAATTCTTACCTCAGTAAACTGCATCTATATCTGCTCTTATTTTTCGGCACAGCTCAGTGCAATGCTGGCCCACATTTAATTTTGTTTCTTGGAGGGAATGCATGGGAAGTATTATTTAACGTGAAATGAATCTTTTTGTTTAAAAACAGTTACTTTAAAAGAAAATTATTATTGGGGCAATTCTTGAACAAGTTAATTACAATTAACATATGTTATTAGCTGAGCGCAATGCTGCTTCATTACCTTCGATAACAATATACCTCGTCCAGAACCGTGACCAGAGACCCATGTCAACGCCCGCCGACTCCTCACACACAACTACTGTTCCTGCCGACTCGCTACACGCAACAGAACTGAGTCCAACTCGCAACTGCCGACTGACTACACGCAACTCCTACTCGCAACTACCGACTGACTACTACTGCAGACAGAGTGCAACTGCACACTCGCAACTGAACACTCGCGCGGTCAAGCGCAGACTAGCAACGATAAATAACTCTCTGGTCAGAGATTCTGTCATGCCTCGCCATCGCTGTTAATGAATACACTGAATACATACGTGTTTCAGATATGCAAATGATTATCTTTCCAGAGCTTTCACACAAGGTTGGCGCCGGTGGCGACACCTACAACGTGCTGACATGAGGAAAGTTTCCAACCGATTTCTCATACACAAACAGCAGTTGACCGGCGTTGCCTGGTGAAACGTTGTTGTGATGCCTCGTGTAAGGAGAAATGCGAACCATCACGTTTCCGACTTTTATAAATGTCGAATTGTAGCCTATCGCGATTGCGGTTTATCGTATCGCGACATTGCTGCTCGCGTTGGTCGAGATCCAATGACTACGGAATCAGTGTGTTCAGGATGGTAATACAGAACGCCGTGCTGGATCCCAACGGCCTCGTATCACTAGCAGTCAAGATGACAGGCATCTTATCCGCATGGCTGTAACGGATCGTGCAGCCACGTCTCGATCCCTGAGTCAACAGATGGGGACGTTTGCAAGACAACAACCATCTGCACGAACAGTTCGACGGCGTTTGCAGCAGCATGGACTATCAGCTCGGAGACCATGGCTGCGGTTACCCTCGACGCTGCATCACAGACAAGAGCGCCTGCGATGGTGTACTCAACGACGAACCTGGGTGCACGAATAGCAAAACGTCATTTTTTCGGATGAATCCAGGTTCTGTTTACAGCATGATGACGGTCGCATCCGTGTTTGGCGACATCGCGGTAAATGCTGATTGGAATCGTGTATTCGTCATCGCCATACAGGCATATCACCCGGCGTGATGGTATGGGGTGCCACTGGTTACACGTCTCGATCACCTCTTGTTCGCATTGACGGCACTTTGAACAGTGGACGATACATTTCAGATGTGTTAGACCCGTGGCTCCACCCTTCATTCGATCCCTGTGAAATCCTACATTTCAGCAGCATAATGCACGACCGCATGTTGCACGTCCTGTACGGGCCTTTCTGGATACAAATAATGTTCGACTGCTGCCCTGGCCAGCACATTCTCCACATCTCTCACCAATTGAAAACGTCTGGTCAATGGTGGCCGAGCAACTGGCTCGTCACAATACGCCAGTCACTACTCTTGATGAACTGTGGTATCGTGTTGAAGCTGCATGGGCAGCTGTACCTGTACATGCCATCCAAGCTCTGTTTGACTCAATGCCCATGCGTATCAAGGCAGTTATTACGGCCAGAAGTGGTTGTTCTGGGTATTGATTTCTCAGGATCTATGCAGCCAAATTGCGTGAATATGTAATCACATGTTAGTTCTAGTATAATACACTCCTGGAAATTGAAATAAGAACACCGTGAATTCATTGTCCCAGGAAGGGGAAACTTTATTGACACATTCCTGGGGTCAGATACATCACATGATCACACTGACAGAACCACAGGCACATAGACACAGGCAACAGAGCATGCACAATGTCGGCACTAGTACAGTGTATATCCACCTTTCGCAGCAATGCAGGCTGCTATTCTCCCATGGAGACGATCGTAGAGATGCTGGATGTAGTCCTGTGGAACGGCTTGCCATGCCATTTCCACCTGGCGCCTCAGTTGGACCAGCGTTCGTGCAGGACGTGCAGACCGCGTGAGACGACGCTTCATCCAGTCCCAAACATGCTCAATGGGGGACAGATCCGGAGATCTTGCTGGCCAGGGTAGTTGACTTACACCTTCTAGAGCACGTTGGGTGGCACGGGATACATGCGGACGTGCATTGTCCTGTTGGAACAGCAAGTTCCCTTGCCGGTCTAGGAATGGTAGAACGATGGGTTCGATGACAGTTTGGATGTACCGTGCACTATTCAGTGTCCCCTCGACGATCACCAGTGGTGTACGGCCAGTGTAGGAGATTGCTCCCCACACCATGATGCCGGGTGTTGGCCCTGTGTGCCTCGGTCGTATGCAGTCCTGATTGTGGCGCTCACCTGCACGGCGCAAAACACGCATACGACCATCATTGGCACCAAGGCAGAAGCGACTCTCATCGCTGAAGACGACACGTCTCCATTCGTCCCTCCATTCACGCCTGTCGCGACACCACTGGAGGCGGGCTGCACGATGTTGGGGCGTGAGCGGAAGACGGCCTAACGGTGTGCGGGACCGTAGCCCAGCTTCATGGAGACGGTTGCGAATGGTCCTCGCCGATACCCCAGGAGCAACAGTGTCCCTAATTTGCTGGGAAGTGGCGGTGCGGTCCCCTACGGCACTGCGTATGATCCTACGGTCTTGGCGTGCATCCGTGCGTCGCTGCGGTCCGGTCCCAGGTCGACGGGCACGTGCACCTTCCGCCGACCACTGGCGACAACATCGATGTACTGTGGAGACCTCACGCCCCACGTGTTGAGCAATTCGGCGGTACGTCCTCCCGGCCTCCCGCATGCCCACTATACGCCCTCGCTCAAAGTCCGTCAGCTGCACATACGGTTCACGTCCACGCTGTCGCGGCATGCTACCAGTGTTAAAGACTGCGATGGAGCTCCGTATGCCACGGCAAACTGGCTGACACTGACGGCGGCGGTGCACAAATGCTGCGCAGCTAGCGCCATTCGACGGCCAACACCGCGGTTCCTGGTGTGTCTGCTGTGCCGTGCGTGTGATCATTGCTTGTACAGCCCTCTCGCAGTGTCCGGACCAAGTATGGTGGGTCTGACACACCGGTGTCAATGTGTTCTTTTTTCCATTTCCAGGAGTGTATATTTGTCCAATGAATACCCGCTTATCATCTGCATTTCTTCTTGGTGTAGCAGTTTTAATGGCCAGTAGTGTAGAAAGTGAACTTTTTTTTCTAGCACCCATGCCTCTTGCATCAGCATCCTGAAGCAGACACAGTGCAGCTGTACCTGCAGTAGTTTGATAATGCAGTACACTACAGTTCCAGGTCCTGACTGCTTTCAAGTTTCGCCGCGGCGCTGCAGTTTTTGATTTTCAGTACACATATAGCGTGACAGTTGCAGAAACGTATGGCATCATTATTTCCCACGAAACGAAAATTTGCTGCACGCGATCATGACATCGCTGTTTCCACACATGTACACATGATTACAGAAAATGAGTGACATCATTATATTATCAGAATTTCTTTCCACACAGTCGTGGGAATGGGTGAGAGCTCTCTGTAACTCCAGAATTAGCGACACGTGTGCAGAAAGGAAAATCTAACGCAACATTTGTCAGAAGCAGTGCACAGCGATTTCCACAGAAACACATTGTTGAATGTGGCGGCTCGTCTGATGATTTCTGCAGAAATAATTTCACTTGGTACACATGAACACGCAACTGAATGCACATGTATCCTGACTGCTGACTATATACAATCAGCAGTGAACAGCTCCTATCCATTTCAGTCTGATCAGAATCATGAAATGAGCAATACATGCTGACGGAGATGGAACAAGTATGTGCTCCCACTTCGAGGATGGTGGCGATGATGATCGGAGTCTACCATCCTGGTATGTAACAAATCTCTACATACGTAATTTCTTTTCCTACTTAGCCAGTTTTATTTTCGTGCTGTTTCAGAATCCACTGCTCGTGATCCACCGTCGCCGTGTACAAAATCTCAGAGATGGCTTGTGGATATAAGACCACATATTGATATGTTAGCACTCCATCATAGATACCCACCAATGATGATGGCAGTATGTAGTAGATGTCTGTGTGTTTTATATATATGCCGAGGCCTTTTGTTGTTTTTTCATGTTACTTCACAAGCGGCCAAGCTTGTTCTAGCGAGCCAGCTGCTGCAACATGGTAGACAGATGCCTGCTAGTCAAATATCCACCAATGCTTATGATGAGAGTTTCTATGACTGCTTAACAAATATAAAGTATTATACGATCGCTTCCACCTATAACACCCCCAGTTACATTCTCAGATGAGAACATAGCAGGCGGTGAGCCAGAGTTTTTTGGTAAGTGTCTGTATACTGGTATACTTGCATGTGTGTGTATAATTTCACATGATGCTTACAGGCTGTTGTGATTTGTGTATTTCGTAACTGCTTGACGATCTGGAACTGCCACTTTTCTGAGTGGTGTCAAGAGGGTGGCTTCCTGGAACTCAACGTCCACAGGCAGGGCTGTTATAAGCTGCTTCATTGTCAAGAACACCACTACCAAATCCATTGTTGATGCAGCCGTCAACATCTATGCTGTCATCACTTCTTCTAGGTCCATCGGGCTATTATCCCCAGCCAGCGGTAGCAGCCCCACAGCCTATCTTGTTAATGAACGCCAGATAAACCACGCAGCTACATTAGTCTACTCTGTGGATGCTGGTGCTTTTGGGGAAATGATTTTGAATCCCATACTGATGACATCAATAAAGAGAATCGAGGTCCCTCTACTTTTCTTCATGCTTGCTGAGCAATGCTGGTAAGGGAGCTCCCTGAAACCAACAACGACCAGCAGCATCCCACCATCAGTTGAAAGCCAGTTCTCTACTGTAAGATGATGCAAATCGTCCCCCCGGCCCTCCCAAAAAAAAGCAGTAATGATGCTATAGATAAAAGCTTCATCAAAATTTTGGAGAAGGATGGCGTGATACCATGAAGCTAATCAACTGCAGAGTGTTACGGAACTTTTATGGAGAGCATTGTACTGAGGTGATTTTCAGAGAGGGTCTGTTAAGGCACTCAGCCGTAAGCTCCACCTTTAACTGCAAGTTGTTGATCGAGGTAAGGGGGGCCCACTCCACCCCTCTTCTGAAAGATATTGCTGCTTAAAAAGCATGTACTAATGCCCATAATCTGTGTGAGAGGGATGAATGTAGCTTCGTATGATCACTTCTGGCTTGCGATATAAATTATCCAGATCATGCATATCTTGCGGATACATTCAAAACATCTGACATCTGTAAGCATCATAACTTCAGAGACATCTCATATTCCATCACTGTCCCAGATCTACCGAAATTCGAGAGGCAGAATCCTAATTATTTAGCTCATATTTATGGTCTAGATGTAGATAAGAAAAAAGTGGGCCAGGAGATGTGGAACATAAAGTAGTTGGACACCTCTACTTTTTCAGAGTAGCCATGCAGCATCTCAGACACGTAGATTTAATGCTATTTTCTGAATGAGAGAAGCTCAGAATTGTCGAAACATCATGGGGCAAGGCACTTTTGCCGTAGATACCTCAACTTGATTGTTTAGAAAGAAATGTGATTGTTTGAGACACGAAATGGTATGTATGGAAGTGCCCACTGACAATATAAACATAATTCTTAAGAATGCCTACCACCAGGAATGCTGTTCCTTTGTTGTATTGAGTCCTTAATTGTTCCTGTGGCAGACTGTGAAGGCGATACCATACGTAGCAGCATATCAAGTTGTATGCTCGTATGATCCAAGTTTTAACAAATTCGTATTATATGACGGGAAGTATACTGCAAGATGTTTGCTCTCTGAGCTCGAATAATTCGTGTAGTATGTTGGTGTTCTTTGTGGTAAAAACATTCCAACGATGAACTCGCAAGAGAATGATACCTCACACAAGTAGGTAGTTGAACCTCATATTTGTGGGTTGCCATTGGATAGAAAAGTGGAAATTCCGTTAGAGAATACTGTCACCCAACAGGAAAGTTCCACGGTGCAGCTCACACTGCATGCAACATGAAATACAAACTGCTATGACACATACCCATCTTCTTCCATAATAACGCTCAGTTTCTTGTTGAGCACCTGCGTGAACTCTGGTTGGAAAAAGATAAGGTCATTATCATGCCTGACAACATAGAAAAATACATTTCATTTTCCAAACGAATCACATCAAAAAATTTCTATGCTTCCTGGATTCATTACAACAGATGCACAGACCTCTTCAAAAAAATTTTAAGACAATGTGTCGTAAGGATATGCATATCGCCAGAACCAAATATCCCAATGCTGCAGAGTTTCAGCTTGTGATGAAGAAGGAGGTCTTCCCATAGAAATACCTGCATTCGATGGAGAGATTCTGTGAAATGACGTTGCCAGGTACAACTAAAAATTCACCAGCAAACTCACAGGTACTGCTACAATGGATGCAGAGTATAGGCACATGCTACGTTTGGCAGGAGTTCAACAGCTTTAATTTGAAGGGATATGCTAAATTGTTCATAGGAACAGACGTGCACTTGCTTGCAGACATTTTTGAGGAATTCTAGAGTGCATGCCTGGGTAAATACACTCTTGTGTCTGCCTTCTATTACACAATACCGAGGGTTTCGTGGATGCAATGTTAAAAAACACATCTACGAACATCGTACTGTCGGCTGACGTTGATATGTTGCTTTTTTTTAATACAAAATTTGCAGAGGACTTTGCTGTGTGTCCACAGTTATGCCTAGGTGAATAACCCATGAACTAGTGAGCAGAACTACAGGCAATTTTTGGAAAAAGAATTGTCATGACGTCTTGCGACCCGTACCTGGGGCCTTCGCTTTAGTTTCCTGGTTTCAATGTATTTTTCGTAATATTTGAAAGAAGTGTAGTTGCAATTGTTAACGCACTTTTCCAGGTTTGTGAAAATTTCGACTCAGTGTGTCGAAATTAGTTATGTAACTTTTTAAAAATTTCTTTCTGTTAGTGACTGTGCCTTGACAACCACTTGACACAGCTGTGAGGACGAGGCGTGAGTCGTGCTTGAGTAGCTCAGATGGTAGAGCACATGCCAGCGAAAGGCAAAGGTCCAGAGCTCGACTCACGGTCCGACACACAGTTTTAATCTGCCAGAAAGTTTCATATCAGCGCACACTCTGCTGCAGACTGAAAATCTCATTCTGGAAACATCCCCCAGGCTGTGGCTAAGCCATGTCTCCGCAATATCCTTTCTTCCAGGAGTCCGCAATATCCTTTCTTCCAGGAGTGCTAGTTCTGCAAGTTTCGCAGGAGAGCTTTTGTGAAGTTTGGAGGTTAGGAGACGAGGTACTGACAAAAGTAAAGCTGTGAGGAGGGGACGTGAGTCGTGTTTGGGTAGCTCAGATGGTAGAGCACTTGCCAGCGAAAGGCAAAGGTCCTGAGTTCGAGTCTCGGTCCGCACACAGTTTTAATCTGTCAGGAAGTTTCATATCAGCGCACACTCCACTGCAGAGTAAAAATCTAATTCTGGATAACTGAAGATTGTCGAAATAGAGAGGATATAAAATGTAGACAGGTTATGGCAAGGAAAGCGTTTCTGAAGAAGAGAAATTTGTTAACATCGAGTATAGGTTTAAGTGTCAGGAAGTCTTTTTCTGAAAGTCTTTGTATGGAGTGTAGCCATGCATGGAAGTGCAACACGGACGATAAACAGTGTAGAGAAGTGGAGAATGGAAGCTTTCGAAATTTTGTGCTATAGAAGAATAGTGAAGATTAGACGGGTAGATCACGTAAGTAATGAGGAGATACTAAATATAATTGGGGAGAAGAGGAAACTGTGGCACAACCTGACTAAAAGAAGGGACCAGTTGGTAGGACACGTTCTGAGGCATCAAGGGATCATCAATTTAGTATTGGAGGTTATCTTGCAGGGTAAAATGGTTCAAATGGGTCTGAGCACTATGGGACTTAACATCTATGGTCATCAGTCCCCTAGAACTTAGAACTTCTTAAACCTAACTAACCTAAGGACATCACACAACACCCAGTCACCACGAGGCAGAGAAAATCCCTAACCCCGCCGGGAATCGAACCCGGGCACCCGGGCGTGGGAAGCGAGAACGCTACCGCACGACCACGAGCTGCGGACTTGCAGGGTAAAAATAGTAAAGGTAGACCAAGAGATGAATACACTCAGCAGATTCAGAAGGATGCAAGTTTCAGTAGTTACTCAGAGATGAAGAAACTTGCACAGGATAGAGTAGCATAGAAAGCTGCATCAAACTAGTCTGTGGGCTGAAGGGACACAACAACAACAACAGAATCATTATCGGTATATCACTCGACGCTACAACTGTGAACACAGCTCTGAGACTAAGGCTGAGTGAGCTTGTAAATCAGGAGAATGCGGTTTCTTTCAGTAGCTTCCACCCAATTTTTGGAAGTCAGTTTATTTTCTGTGTTTTTTGGGTTCTACCTGTGGGCTTACAAATCATACTGAATTTGTTGTTGACCATAAGTATGATCAGACTGGGAATTTTCTCTTTTTACCTACACGTACATGTACATCTATACTCCACAAGCTACCTTGCGGTGTGTTATGAAGGGTACTTTATGTACCAGTGTCACTTCCTCCTTTTCCTGTTCCAAACGCGAATGGTTCGCAGGAAGCAGGATAGCTGGCAAGCCTCCGTGGGAGCACGAATCCCCCTAACTTTACCTTCATGGTCTTTATGGGAGATATACCTGGCTGACATGGTACCGGTGAGCATATCGCCTGACATGCAGCGTACGGAATGCAACTGCCAAAGGAGCAACGATAATAATAATGACAGCTATCCACCGGTGTTATAAGGCACTTTATTCTGCGCCGCTAAGTGTAATGGATTCTGTGCTGATGTGGCACACTAGTGCTGTCTCAGAAAGAGCGCGCTTGAGGGAAAGTGAGGCCATTCCGCGAGGAGGAGCGTGGCCCGCTGGGGCGCTAATAGCTGCAGCCTGGCCTCACCTGCTCGGCGGCAGGGCGGCGGCCTAGACCTACAGTAATGTCACAGTTCACGGCCGCAGCCCGCACCACCCTCCGGGCCACAATCGATGTTCTCCTCTCGCTACGGGGGGACACTTAACCGCAACAGTACGGCGCCCCCACTTGCAACGCGCTCTCCTCAACAACCAAGAACATCGGAGCTCTTCATCTGTCGAAGAGACCTGCTCAGCAACAAAATTTATGGCGAACATGAAGGCATTCAAACTATGCGATCGAAAGTATCACACGTATGTAGTGTGGAACTGAGTAGTAGACGTCATGAGATGGGGACTCAACGGTGTAAAAGGACGCGGGTAGTATTGTGAAAAAGCACCAGCTTGACTATCAAACCTGGTACTAGGCACCTGCTCCTGACGTCTGGGACCCGATTGTCATTAAGTGGCTAGTGAGGAGGGATCGCAAGCGCTACCGTGATCCCGCCAATGGTCGCTTGCTTAGGCGGCTTGAAGGTCGTGTGAAGGAGAAACTACAAGAGCAGAGAGGTCTGTGCTGGAGAGAAAGACTCAGAGAGATTAGAGATTAGATTAGATTTACTTTCATTCCAATTGATCCATAGTGAGAAGGTCCTCCAGGATGTAGAACATGTCAGAAAAACAATAATACATGACAAATATTTACAAATCAAACAAATAAGCTAATGAGCCATTCCACAGGTCACAAGTGGAATGATCGTCATTTTTTTAATGAACACTATATGAAAGAATCATTTTACAAACACTAATGCACTGAATTTAAAATAAAGAGTTTTTATTTATTTATAAGGTAATAAACATGTAATACAACTACTGTAATACTTATTTACAATGAAAACATTACTGCACTGAAATGGTGCGGAAGTTAGATTGTACTTACACACACACACACACACACTCACACATTTCTACACTTCTTTACAATGAACACATTACTGCACTGAAATTGTGTATATAACAGAAGCCTAAAGGATTTATTGGTGGCCAACTCCTTCTGGAGTAGAAGGAGTTGGCCACCAATAAATCCTTTAGGCTTCTGTTAAACTCAATTTCATTGGTTGTTAAGCTTTTTAGGGCTGCTGTGAAGTTATTGAAAGTATGTTCCTGAATAATGCACACCTTTTTTGTACAATAGTAAGTGACTTTAAATCCTTGTGAAGATTATTCTTATTTCTAGTATTGATTCCATGAATTGAGCTGTTGGTTTGAAAAAGTGATATATTTTTAATGACAAATTTCATGAAGGAATAAATATATTGGGAAGCAGTAGTTTGTATCCCTAGTTATCTAAACAGGCCTCTGCAGGATGTTCTTAAGTTCACAACACATATAACTCTGACAGCACGTTTTTGTGCCCAGAAAACTTTAGCTTGGCTTGATGAATTACCCCAAGAAATAATCCCATACGACACTATGGAAAGAAAGTAAGCATAGTATGCCAGCTTTTCATTTTTATATACCATATGTCTGACACAATTGGCATTGCAAATAGAGATTTGTTATGACACTTCAGCAGTTCTGTGGTGTGCTCCTCCCAATTGAATTTATTATCAAGTTGTAATCCCAAGAATTTAACACTATCCACTTCTTCTGTCTGCTTGTCATTGTATGTTAGGCATATACTCGTGGGACACCCCTTACAAGTTCTGAACTGCATTTAAGGTGTTTTTTCAAAGTTTAGTGACAAAGAATTGGCTAGGAACCAGTGATTAATGTCCACAAATATTTTATTAGTCAATCTTTCTAAGACTACACTTGATTTGCTATTTATTGCAATGTTTGTATCATCAGCAAACAAAACGAACTTGGCATCTGGTAATGTTACTGGTGAAAGGTCATTGATATACACAAGAAATAGTAAGGGCCCTAAAATGGAACCTTGTGGGACACATGTCATTAGTTCCCAGTTCGATGATGCCTGATAGCTTACTTAATACATGTCTCTTTCCTAATAACACCCTTTGTTTCCTGTCAGAGATGTAAGATTTGTACCATTTTGCAGCATTTCCTGTTACACCATAATATTCTAATGTACTTTAAAGGATATTGTGATTTACACAGTCAAATGCCTTTGTCAGATCACAAAATATACCAGTTGCCTGCAATTTTTTGTCTAATGAATTAAGTACATTTTCACTGTACGTGTAGATAGCCTTCTCAATATCAGAACACTTTAGAAATCCGAACTGTGGCTTGGACAGTATGTTATTTGAGATAAGATGGTTATAAAGCCGATTGTACATTGCTCTTTCTAAAATTTTTGAGAATGCTGGCAGAAGTGAAATTGGACGGAAATTTGATCCTATTTCTTTATCTCCCTTCTAAAACAGTGGCTTAACTTCAGTATATTTCAACCATTCAGGAAATATTCCACTCATAAACGACTGGCTACACAGGTAGCTTAATATGTTACTTAACTCAGAATCACATTCTTTAATTAACTTTGTTGATATTTCATCATACTCACTAGATCTTTTTTTTATTTTAAAGATTTTATGATGGACATTATTTCTGCTGGGGAAGTGAGTGTCAAATTCATATTATCGAAGTTACTTGAAATGTCTGGTCTGAGGTATTCCATAGTAGCATCTACAGAACTTGACAACCCCATCTTTTCAGTAACAGTTACAAAATGTTTGTTAAAAAGTTCTGCAACACTATACACATCTGTCACCAATGTATCATTTACTCTTAATGCTATTTGTCCCTTTTCATGTCTGGTTCTACCGGTCTCCTTCTTCACTATATCCCATATTGTCTTTATTTTGTTATCTGCAGAACAAAACGTGAACAACGCATGGAAGATCATGAAATCGCAGAATGCTATACTCAGGGTAGACCGGCCACTCCTAGGAGAGAATGGATCAGTCCACAACAAAGTTCACACTGGTTTCCGATCGCCTTTTGTGTGCATACATCAGACCCCTAGGGAATCACAAGTCCCCAGGTCTGACGAGATCCGAGTCTGACACCCGAAACACCTACCTCCTTCCGCAGTCATCTATCTCACCACAGTTTACAACCAATACCTCTGCAAAACTACTTCCCAACTGTTTGGAAAACTGCTCAAGTTATAACCCCACTCAGACCTAAGTAGAACCTCGTTCTTCCGCAAAGGTTCAGACCTATTTCACTCAAGTGCTCTCTAGGGAAAGTACAAGAGTGTCATCCACATAGGTCTCACCCAGTTCCTCAAAGGTAATAACATAACCACCCCTGAGCACGAGAGCTTCCTACCAGACCGCAGCACCATCCACTAATCTACATCCACATCTACATCCATACTCTGCAAGCCACCTGACGGTGTGTGGAGGAGGGTACCTTGAGTACCTCTAGCCCTACATTTGGTGGAGCACTTTGACAGGGTTGTGTTGAAACTCTTCCAGTAATGCTGAGTGTGACTTGCACCGTAGCAGGCTGGTTGTGTTTGTATTTCTCGGTTCGGTACTCTGCCATTCCGATAAAGATCATCTAGAGAAGGAATCAGTGCCGATCTCTATTTATTTATTGGTTTTCTTTCCTCGCACAGCCCCCGCTTTCTTTCATGCATCCTGAATGAATGAGGAAACAAACAAAAGGGAGCAGGTCAAAACTCGCTCCAGTGCAGTCAGAATGTTTGTAGTCTGCTATGGTTTGATGTAGTACTGCCAACTGAAACTTCTGGCCAGGCAGTATTGAGATCAACGAGGGTAACATGATGGCGTGGTCTAACCACTAGTTTCGCTTGCACTGTGGAAAGCAGTTGGTACCTGTTCACCCACCCAGCGACTAGTACGAACGTTAGCACAGAGAGAGCTGCGTGGGGTATTCGGTTTCTGGCGGCTGGACAGGTAAAAAGTGGAGGTCTCTGCTATGCGCTTTCTTAATTCTTCAGACATATAAACTTGACCGTTATGTAGCCTTTTTTCAGTTTCAAGCTCCAAACTGTAGTCTTTACAAGGGTTCAAGTTAACTTATCGACGACTGAGTAGGTTATACACTGAAGCCCCAAAGAAACTGGTATAGGCATGCGTATTCAAATACAGAGATAAGTAAACAGGCAGAATGTGGCACTGCTATCGGCAACGCCTATATAAGACAAGTATCTGGCGCAGTTGTCAGATCGGTTACTGCAGCTACAATGGCAGGTTATCAAGATCTAACTGAGTTTGAACGTGGCGCTATAGTCAGCGAACGAGCGATGGGACACAGCACCTACGAGGTAACGATGAAGTGGGAATTTTCCCGTACGACCAGTGTACCGTGAATATCAACTCTCACACATCGCTGCGGACGGAAAAAGATCCTGCAAGAACGTGCCCAACGACGACTCCAGAGAATCGTTCAACGAGACAGAAGTGCAACTCTTCCCCAAATTGCAGCAGATTTCAATGCTGGGCCATCAACAAGTGTCAGCATGTGAACCATTCAACGAAACATCAACGATATGGGCTTTCGGAGCCGAAGGCTCACTCGTGTACCCTGTATGACTGCGCGATGCTAATTTTTACGCCTCGGTTGGGCCCCTCAAGACCGACATTGGACTGTTGATGATTGGAAACATGTTGCCCTGTCGGACGAGTCTCGTTTCAAATTGTATTGAGGCGATGGACGTCTATCGGTATGGAGACAAGGTGATGAATCCATGGACGCCCCATGTCAGCAAGGGACTGTTCAAGCTGGTGGAGGCACTGTAATGGTGTGAGGAGTGTGCAGTTGGAGTGATACGGAACCCCTGATACGTCTAGATACGACACTGACAGGTGACACGTACGTAAGCATCCTGTCTGAT
This sequence comes from Schistocerca nitens, assembly GCF_023898315.1. Lineage (NCBI taxonomy): Eukaryota > Metazoa > Arthropoda > Insecta > Orthoptera > Acrididae > Schistocerca > Schistocerca nitens. The sequence goes on along the minus strand of NC_064614.1, from coordinate 596,469,768 downwards.
CACCTGCATCCATTCATGTCCATTGAGCATTCCGACAAACTTGGGCGGTTCTAACAGGACAATGCGGCACCCTACCAGCCTAGAATTGTTATAGAGTAGCTCCAGGAACGCTCTTATGAGTTTAAACACTTCCGCTGGCCACCAAACTCCCTAGGCATGAACGTTATTGAGCATATCTGGGATGCCTTGCAACGTGCTGTTCAGAAAAGATCTCCAACCGCTCGTACTCTTACGGATTTATGGACAGCTCTATAGGATTCATGTTTCCAATTCCCTCAAGCACCACTTCGGACATTAGTCGAGTCCATGCCAAGTCATGTTGCGGCACTGGTGCGTTCTCGTGGGGGTCCTATACGATATTGTTTAGGTGTACCAGTTTCTTCGCCTCTTCAGCTTAATATATTTCGTATGGAATACGTGGGAACCTAATAATTTTTACTAGCTTTCTTTGTCATCTAAATCTTGGATCTTGTGTCCTCCACAACCATCTGGTGGTTATTCTATCTCCTACCACTGTAGAACAATTATAAAATGATTGCCTGTGTTATAATAAGCATGATTATATATAATTTATGCGTGGAATCTGTTAATTTCAACTACTTTTCTTTGTGAACCACATCTTTGCTGTTGTGGTCATCAGCTACATATGTGGTCGTTTAGTTCAAATGTGTGTGAAACCTTATGGGACCTAACTGCTAAGGTCATCAGTCCCTAAGCTTACACACTACGTAACCTAAAGTATCCTAAGGACAAACACACACACCCATGCCCGAGGGAGAACAAGAACCTCCGCCGGGACCGGCCGCACTGTCCATGACCGCAGCGCCCTAGACCGCTCGGCTAATCCCGCGCGGCGGTCGTTTAGTCTGTCTATAGAGTGGAACAATTCTCGAATGATTTCGTATGTTACAATAAGCACAATGATGTGCAACTGGCGTGTGAAATCTCATATTTTTACATTTTTTTTTCTTTGTGAGCGATACATTAACTCTGGCCCATGATCCAAAAGCATGGTGGTTTTTTCATAGTTCGTTGTTTTGAAGCTTGAGCAGATGATTGCTAGGAATTTGGTTCAGCAGTACACCAACAGAAGGTTCACCTTTTTTAGTAACCGCTTTATGCGTATTTTCTTTCTATGCTCGGTATCGGGATTAAGTTTACAGATGCAGCATGCTTGAGTACGAACAGTATTAGTTTCCCCCATCAGCTTTTGAGTCCCATCATCTGGTGCATGGTAATGTTCAGTAACTTAGTGGAAATCAACCAATGAGGAAATGAATATTTCCTTTTCTTTTAACTCGTGCACAATTATTGCTTCCTCTTCCCGACCAGCACTGCGGGACGTTAAATAAATCAAGTTTGTGTGTTCAAATTCACCTCAAGGAGTTACCTTTACCATAAATAACCTCGTATATTGAAAAACTAATTGAGGGCACGTAAGCTCGTAGCATGTCAAGTTTGGTCTTTCTTAGATAATAAAACAGTTGCAATTAAGTGAAACCAGTTTAGGTGCTAATAAACCCGAATCGCTTATTTTCCCATTATGTCGTTCTTATAACCAACTTGAAAGCATTATTTGTTATGGGAAAAATGTAGTACTAATAACAGAGAGGGCTGATTACCTGTACGTAGATAACTCAGAGAACCTAGCGCGTTTATGACCCCGCTTTCATCGACCCTTATACTTTCGTAACTATTGATGAACATTAAGATCCGCTTTATCCGTTGCATAATTAATTTATTAATGATCTTTTCACTTTTTTTGAGAAAAGCCATTGGTTTCGGAAGTAGAATCTCCTTAGGGCATGCATGGAGAATGAATTTGGAATACATAAATGCAAATAGGCCGCTCTTAACAGCTTTGATTGCTAACATAATTAAATCAAAGTAAGACAGTACTCGTATCACTCATTTAGGTGTGCAATCTAATCTCAGGGCAGGTACAGCAACCTTTCATTTGGGCGACTCTTCCAGTGTGTTAGTTCCTCCCCACTCATTCTTTACCTTTCGGGTGGCGACCCAGTACCAGAATAACATCGCAACCCTTCAACAGACGCAGGGCGAGAGATAGGAAACACAGTACAGAGCCGTGTTTCTCGACATCGAGAAATCGTTCGATAGTCTGGTGCGATGGCTTAATATAGAAATGTTCCAGTAAGATATTTGCCGGCCGTGGTGGCCGTGCGGTTCTAGGCACTTCAGTCCGGAACCGCGTGACTGTTACGGTCGCAGGTTCGAATCTTGCCTCGGGCATGGATGTGTGTGATGTCCTTAGGTTAGTTAGGTTTAAGTAGTTCTAAGTTCTAGGGGACTGATGACCTCAGATGTTGAGTCCCATAGTGCTCAGAGCCATTTGAACCATTTAGTAAGATATTCCAGGACGCATGAGCAGCATGATTGCCTCATTCTTAGCGGGACGGCAGTAGTCTGTCAGGTGTGGCAGACATGTTAGCACGATCAAGAATGTTGTGGCCAGAGTCCCGCAGGGTTCGGTTCTGGGTTCCGTACTTTACATACTCTACACCAACTACGTGCCAGAATTGGTGGGTGGTCAAATTGGACTGCGCACAGACGACAGGACGGTGAATAAAAGCAGGCATTTTTACCTGTTAAATAAAGAAGCCATTTTTACAAATCAAATAAGCTCTGCAGATCGATAAATATCTGTAGCTGACCGAATGTTAGAATGGAATGACTCGGTGGTCGATCTGGACCTACAGCTCGATAGGCGCCTGACATTCGCAGAACAGGTAAACAGGATAAGAAGCAAGGGTTGCGCTGCTTACTGCCAACTGCATCAGATCCTAAAGGGTGGGGGTGGGGGGTTACCAATAGAAACAAAGTTAAGATTGTACAAGAGTGTCACCCTACCAACGATCCTGTATGGGTCAAAGGTATGATCTATGGCAACCAGCACACATCTGGGCAAACTACAGTCATTACAAAGTAAAATCATTCGCAACATCACAGACACTGACCGATACAGGCCAACACATTTTAGGGACCTACTAGGCCAACCATCCACAAACACATACATAAAGAAGAAGTGTGCAAACTTATAGTTCGCTCAACCACCTTATGCATCAGTAATGTACTTATTACCCCGATCATGCAAATAAAAGGCCTGTGTCCACACTCAACAGACTGTTTAGGCTATAACAGATTGCAGACAACAATCATGTACGCGAACAATCATTCAGATACATAAAACTGCCGTCTTCATTAATCAAGCCATGCTGGAAGTCAGACAGGCAGAGGCCTGTGGTGCTTCCAGGAGATAAAATCCAGACACCGAGACGTTGTGTGGTCGCTGTTGACAGCAGAATAGATCGGTCAGGAGAATTCAGTGACTGCAAACGTGGACTAGTCACTGAAGTCATCTGAGTAACAAATCCATCAAAGGCACCTCAGCCATTCTTGAACTGCCCAAGTCGACAGTTGGTAATACTATTGTGAAGTGGAAACGCGATGGGATAACAACAGGTTAATCAAGACGAGGAAGATTTCATAAACTAACAGATAAGGTCTGTCAAGTGTTGCGGAGGGTGTACGTAAAAAACAGCATGAAATCAGGGGAAGGAATCACTCGTAAGTTCCAAAAGCTGCCAGCAGTCCCGTTAGCACAATAACTTCGCGTAGGAAGTTAAAATGAATGGGTTACGACGGTAAAGCAGCTTTTCACGAATACGCGCTCTGTAGTCAATGCTAAGCGACGCATGAGGAGGTGCAACGAGCGTCGCCTTTGGACAGTGGATGACTGGTTGAGTGATTTGGTAAGATGAATCACACTAAGCCCTGTAGCAGTCCAATGGAAGGGTTTGTGTTTGGCGAATGCCTGGAGAACGCTACCTGCCATCATGTTTGAGGTATGGGTTTATTTTCCGTGTTTGGGGTGTGATCCCCTTATTGGGCTTAAGAAAACTCCAAATGCGAAAGGATATGAACACATCTCGTAGCACTAGTAGAAGAACTGTTCAGAGATGATGACTGTTCGTATGTGCGCTGACATAATGCAGCATCTGCGAGTCAATAGTGGGTGGACAATGACATTTCTGAAATGGACTGGCCCGCCCGGAGTCCCAACCTGATCACAGTGGAACACCTTTTGGAAGATTTAGAACGTTGATTTCGGTCCAGACCCCAGCGTGTAAAATAAATATCTTCTTTGGTTTCAGCTCTTGAAAAAGAATTGCTCCACTCACATTGGGACACTTCTTTGAGAGTATTCTCATGAGAGTTGAAACCGTCATAAACGCGGAGGGTGGACACATCCCCTGTTAATGTTATGATCAGATACTGTATATGTACGCTCGACTGCGCTTTCTGTTACAGAACGAGAACAATCACTACAATTAGTAAAGTAGTATAAGATTTATTTTTCCATGGATCACACTTACAAAGATATTGAACATGCCGCTGCATTACGGCAAACCAATTTATACATACAGACGTTTGCAGGTTTAGTTTGACAAGACTGGGATGGACACTCAGTCGAGGCCTTATCGCTGGCACCACCTGACATTCGCATGAAAAAATTTAGTGAAACGTAAAAGTGGATTATTTTGTACAGGCAGTGATGAACAACTTCTATAAAATGCTTTATGAAATACACATCTGCACCACGGTCTCTTTTATTGAAGACAATCGATTCCGGTCCAACATTAGACCATCTTCGGGTCTGTCAAAAGTACTCAGAGGACTGATTCAGTTAAAAACATGATAACAGAGCGCAAACAACCGTTTCTGATACAGATTGAACATACAGATTACGCACAGAGTGTCACCAAAAAAACTTTTTTAAATTGATACTGTTGGATAGGTAGTAGAGCGCCCATCTTCCCCAATATAAGGCAACTATATTAATAACAGATCAGCCTTGGTCAATTTATTCTATGTATAATACTGTTATCTTTATATATAGATTATAGCGCCCAAGTATCATTTACTTGCGTTACCTGTTTTACCAAACCCCTGCTGTATGTTACCGAAGTAATCTTTCACTGTATTGAATTCATTGCTTATGACGAACATTTTAACTCTCTTTTTAAAAAATTTTATTTTAATAAATTCCTCCGGCAGGTGTGCTATAATTTTACTCCTTGGCAGAAGATTCTGTTTTGAGATTTAGGTTTATTCTTTCTTGGTAAATGTAGGTTCAGTCTAGATCTTGTTTTCTGGTTATGGAGAGAGCTGTTCGTGTCGAAATCAACAAGGCTTTTTATGCGCGTAACTGATGCTGAATGTAACACACATGATCATCTTGTGAATTTTGTAGTTCTTCTTATTTCCGTACTTGCTAATAAATTGGAGAGGGGCTCCGCCTTGTATAAGACACTTGAGCAGTTTTCTTTTCAACCAGGCATGTTTGAGCATTTTCTGTGCTATCTTCAGTTTGTTTCGCTTTTTATTTTACTTCCGAAAAATTGTTGTTACATCTTGACCTTTAAAGAAACTCTCGGTAAAAATATTTTCATTTGTAAAACGAAATATTATTTGCAGAAGTAAAATAAAAAATAAACACACTGAGGAGCGCACAAAAAGTGCTGAAACATGTCTGGTTGAAAACAAAACTACGAAATTGTCTCACATAAGGCGAAATCCCTCTCCAAGTAACACAAAGAGTGTAGCTAAAACCCCAATTTTTGAATAGAGACTTACAATGATCTCAAATACTATTTTTTTTGTTATCCTTACGGGCCTTTTCTATAGCTTGAAAACTGTTTTCTTATTTTGTAAGTTCGTTCCTCTAAAAGCATCCGATAGCTAAAAATTAAGAGTATGTACGAATACCATGTAACATTTACAGTGTGATAACAGGAGACCAAGAGTATAACATGCTAACGACGTTCTGTTTACTATTACCTTTCTCTGTTCACCCGACTTCAGCTGACAATCAGTTCTCATTCCTCAAAATTTAGTGTTTGTTGCGCAATCTGTAGTCATACCATCTACAATTAACAGTGTTGTTTCCTAACAATAAGCCGTCCTTTGAAAATCGATTGGGTACCACTGGCCTTCCTGACTGGTACATTCACCTGTCATGTTAGCCATCAAACATGTTTGATATATGCTTGGTCATCAATTTCTTTGAAGCCATTTTCTAATTCTGGAAAAATATCCATACATCCTTTAATTCCATGCCACGAAATTCAGAGTTCCTGACTATAGCACGTGTGACAAAGGTTTGTGATTCGAATCATTTATGTGCTATTAAACGCCTACTCAGAGATATGAAATTCGTTTCATGCACATGTAAGTAGTGGACGAGTACAAGTACAGGATCAGTGGATCTACTGTTCTCCTTATAAGCAAGGTCAAAGGTCTTCAACTGTCAGTGTCCTGACAGCTGAAGAACTTATCTCCAAGGTCAATCCCCCTCCACTTACGCCCTCTCCCATACTTTCTCCCACCCCTCCTCAACGACACCTCTCTTCTCTCTCGATGCCAGTTGTTCATCACTAGTGTTCTGCACACCATAATGAGAGCATCATAAACTGTTAGGAGCAGTGGTTCTGAGGCAGCAGTATAACTTTAAAAAGGTTGGAAGTCACAGAAAAAATTGCGGAAACCTCACCACGACGACTACCGCAATCCACTTCACCCCTCCGCCGCCCCACACCGAACCGTTCTTTCAGGGTTATTGTGCGGTTCGCTATCCCATGACTTTGGTCACCTCGGTGTGTATTTCGGGGATGTTTGAGGGTGCTAACAATTGCATACTACATATCATCGATAAACGTATTTTATTTTTGTGCGTGAAATGATTCTGAGGAATGTGGAAAACGTTGAGCTTGTAATTCTGAGTTTTTAAAAGTTTAGAGGGACATCAAAAAAATGCATAAATCCAAAGATGCATCATGCCCGCTCCTTCTGCAAGCAAATACAGTTGATACAAATTATAAGTGGAGCCAACAGAGAGATCGGGAGAGGGTAAATCATGGAGGTATCCAGGAAAGAAAGAAGAAAATGAGAAATGAAGGAAAGAAATATAGATCATACAGGGGAAGGGGGCTGTTTTGCATGAAAACACTATATACGCTCTCTATGTGAGTGCTCTAAAAAGGGTTTCGAGCGTATAACCTTAGACATGCAACGCACGCTCATGATTTTATGGTATCTAAATTACTATGACACACAAAATACATACCTAAAAGGTAGTTTATGGTCAAAAAGTGTTATCCGTAAAAGGACCACCTAAATTTGTATTTTGGACAAGTTTCGCAGTAATCTACCGCTAACTCACCCAGCAAATAAACATTGATAACTGATGTTAAGTGCACTCGGTTTGGAGGCAAACCATGTTAAATATCAGTTGACGGAATTTTAAGAACAAAACTATGGATAGAATTTATCATTTCACATATACATCGGTGCCGCAGATATAATATATGTGAAAACAATGACGTATTTGGATAAAAAATCACATTGGATGTACATCCAATATCTTATTTATAAGAATTTACTAAAACTTTACTGTACGATTTGTCGAAACAATCAAAATGTCATTTACCGTTGCTTAAAGCCGAGGTCTTCAAGTCAGATGTAGCAGTGTCGTTTGATATAAATTTGTTGCACTGGGAAAACCTTTCGTTATTAAAAAGACAGGTTTAGCATGGGAAATACGTTACACTAAAAACAAAAGTCTTTTGATGACTAACAGCAGGTGAAAAAGATTAAAAATTAATGCAATGTATAAGGGGCGATCAAAAAGTTTCTGTGCGAGGGCGTTTTGCAGTGTATATGCAACATAGCGCCACTCCGATACTGGTATATAAGTACCGACATGTAGGCAAGGGACTAGTGTGGCATTCGTGTCTTTCCGAAGTACGTGCGGTAAATGAGGAAACGTGAACTATGGTGACGTTATTACCAAATGCGTCCAAACGGGACCAATGTGATGTCATTTTTTTCTCGGTTACCGAGGGGCAAACATCAGTAGACATCTATCGGAGAATGAGCAATGTATATCAGGCAAGCATGTCTGTGGAAAACCACCGATGTGGAATGGTGCGCCAGTTCCCTTGCTGGTCGCTATATCACGAATGTCACAGTGCGGAAGTTAGGCCAGCTCAAGCGGGAGACACTCGAGCACCCGCCTTGTAGACCTAACCTCTCCCCATGCGATTGTAGCACCTTCGGTGCCTTAAAAAACGGCTCAAAGTATTGACGATTCCTACAGACGAGGACACGCAGCAGGCATATTGATTCTGGACTGCATGGCCTTCAAATGGAAACTTTTAGATCGCCCCTAAGACACACACACACACACACACACACATCCTGAGATGCGTACACAGTACGCATTTCCTTCTCACACAATACACAAGGTATTCTTCTAGGACTTATAGAGGGGATAGGCAACATCTTGAATTGGAACCCACGTCTGGAAACGTACCGTTTTCGTGCTACTGCCAATTGAAATGTGTTTGTTAGGTAGGTATGTGACATCGTAGTCATGGTGAAGGTTGTTGACGTCAGTAATGCTGATGTCATTTGACTTCTGTCCTACTTCTCTGGCCTGGTTCGAGCCTCATTTACTTGTCTGTGGGTATTAAAACGACACGGTTCAGTACATGTTTGCAGAATACGCCGACATGATCCTTCTGTATTGCAAAGCTCACGGTGTTGGAAGAGCTGCTCGTCGCCTTTATCGCGGTCGTTAGCCGCAACGTATGACTCCATGACATACCCTTCTCGCCATAATTATGCAATGGCTTCGAGAAAGGGTTACCTTCACCGTCGGCAGGCGTGACTGTGGTACTCCAAGGAGATGCTGTACACCCGAAGTGGAAGAGGAAGTACTGCATCACGTTGAAGAGAACCCGCCGATGAATACACGAGCAATTTCCTTGGTTATTAATTAGTGGAATTACAAATCGAGTGATGTACTGGGTGACGCCTAATCAGTTACTTGTAAAAGTGCTTGCATTATCAACATATTTTCAAATAGTTATAGCACGGGAACGGTACGTTTCCAGACGTGGGCTCCTGTTCAAAATATTATGTACTCACTCCCTTCTGCAAGTTCTAGAAGTTTGTAACGAGAATTCCGAACACCCTGTGTACTATTACATGTACACATGATGTACTATCAGCCTATACACACACCCATATATACATACCTATCTACAGTATGACAAACTTTCAGTACCGTTCCATACACCCTTAGACACACATACACAGTTTACTACTAAATACGTCGACTATATCAACTGAGTGAATTGTGTAAGTGCGGGAGAGTCTCAATCTCCTCCTCAGAAATGAACCGTATGTCGTCACATCCCGAGACGCCGACTTTCAGATCCGATACAGTGTGCACCACATGGTCTCGCGATCGAATGGCGGGCACTTCTTGTAATCATCAATCATGAGCACTATTGAGGCCACATGGTGCACTCACTTTGCCCGCCTTTCGGTGGCACCTGTATCTTTGTGGCCGGCCCGAGCACTTCTAGGCGCTTCAGTCTGGAACCGCGCTACCGCTACGGTCGCAGGTTAGAATCCTGCCTCGGGCATGGATGTGTATGATGTCCTTAGGTTAGTTAGGTTCAAGTAGTTCTAAGTTCTAGGGGACTGATGACCTCATATGTTAAGTCCCATAGTGCTCAGAGCCATTTGAACCATTTTTTTGTATCTTTGTGTACTGTTTTGATCCACGATCTGCGATCCCTTCGCCTCGTCTTTCCTTAGGACGATAACCTTATTACTTGCAGGTATTATGCCATAAGGATTATTAATTCATATGGACTGTGTCCCTTCACTCAATAAACCAAACAGTTTGTATCCATATAAAGTAACTTCGGATCTACGTAATGATGTCTCTTTAATTAATGTAATTCTGTAAAGAGAACTTCCTAACAATTCATGCGAGTGAAAATAGCGATATTTTATGGATGGTCACCCTGGAAACAGTTACGGTATCGATGGAGTTGAAGAAACCTATCTATGACAAACTGCCTATTGGCTTCTGTCTCGGGTTCTTCGGCCGACGTGCATCTAATCTGAAGAAACTGAAACTTGCACCAAACGACATCCTGGTCAGCTTTGATGTTGTTTCGTTATTTACGAAAGTGCCACTCAGTGACGCTCTGGAGCACATCGGTTCCATTTTCCCGCTAGACATCAGAAAGCTCTTCCATGCATGTCTCACCACGAGCTATTTCACGTGGAATGGCGACTTCTACGAACAGCTGGAAGGCGTCGCCATGGGTAGTCCTCTCAGTCCAGTGGTGGCCAACTTATTCATGGAACAATTCGAAGCACAGGCACTGGACTCGGCCGCTTGCAAACCAAAGGTGTGGTACAGGTACGTCGATGATACTTTCGTGGTGTGGAGCCATGGTGAAGAACAGCTCGGTGACTTCCTAAGACACTTGAACAGCCTCCATGCCAACATAACATTTACCATGGAAGTAGAAAAGGACAAGAAACTGCCATTTCTAGATGTGCTGGTCACAAGGGACGGCGAAAACCTGGGACACAGCGTGTATCGAAAACCGACTCACACGGACCGATACCTGCACAAACTGTCAAACCACCACCCGAGTCAGAAAAGGGGCATGATTAGTACGCTCGTAACGAGAGCAGGACGAATATGTGAGCCGCAACACCTCAAACGAGAAATGCAACACCTGGAAACAGTCCTGAGGAGCAATGGGTACTCCACAAATTATATTAGAAGTGTAACTGAGCCAAACACTCGGCGAAGTAAGGAACCAGAAAAAGAAATGTCGGGTACGGCCTTTCTGCCATACATTCCCAGAGTGACGGACAGAATCGGCCGTATATTGCGCAAACATGGCGTAAAGACGATCTTCAAACCGACAAGGAAGATCAAAGAGTGTCTTAGATCGGCGAAGGAGAAAAGAGACCCACTTTCAATGTCGGGAATATACCGCATACCATGCACATGCGGAAAAGTTTATGTCGGGATGACTGGACGATCCATTAACACCAGGATCAAGGAGCATAAGCGACATTGCAGGTTGGGGCAGGTGGAGAAATCGGCCGTGGCAGAACACGCACTGAATGAGACCGACCACGTAATAAAATTCGCCGACACGGAAGTTCTGGCTGTAGAGAACCACTATCACACGCGCTTGTTCAGAGAAGCTGTAGAAATACAAAAACACGCGAACAGTTTGAACAAGAAAGAGGAAAGCCTTAAGGTCAACGGATCCTGGCTTCCCGTACTGCAGCGAACGACCGTCGCAGGTAGCAAGAGGAGAACAGCACCGGAAATGACCGCAGAGAAGCCCTCGGACGTTGGCGCGCCAGGTACATATAGTCTGCGCCCGCGAGCTCGGCTCCAGTTCACCACCGGCAATGGAGGGTGAAGCTTTGACAATGCCAGCCACTCGTGCTGGCGAAACGTCAGAAAAATCATTAGATGCACGTCGGCCGAAGAACCCGAGACAGAAGCCAATAGGCAGTTTGTCAACAAGTGGCCACGAAAGCCTCAACAATTTTGTAAACCTATCTATGTCGATAGGTGAATATTGGATCTATCCAAACTCCGCATGTACGGGTTTCACTACGAGTTTTTTTTTTAATGGGATTGTGGTATTATGAATAAAAAAACACACAACAATGGTGTCAATTGAATAATATTTTTTTTATTTTACAAACCTGTTTTCGATTGTTAAACCATCTTCAGGTACAAGAGACAAATATGTAGTGAAACCCGTACATGCGGAGTTTGGATAGATCCAATATTCACCTATCGACATAGATAGGTTTCTTCAACTCCATCGATACCGTAACTGTTTCCAGGGTGACCATCCATCAAATATCGCTATTTTCACTCGCATGAATTGTTAGGAAGTTCTCTTTACAGAATTACATTAATTAAAGAAACATCGGAATCAACTTCGTTTTTTTAAAAAAAAAATGGGATTGTGGTATTATGAATAAAAAACACACAACAATGGTGTCAATTGAATAATATTTTTTTTATTTTACAAACCTGTTTTCGATTGTTAAACCATCTTCAGGTACAAGAGACAAATATGTGTGGCGGAGAAGTTCTTTTTGGGACCTAATGTTTTAAATTATTGCATCCACGGAAAATCTCAATTGGTTTGCAAAGACGACGCCGTCAGTGCTTGATTTACGACTGAAGTGAGAGGAATTATTTAAGTAAAATGCGATGCAAAACTAACTTAAATAAAATATGTAACATTAAACAATGAACTACATCAGAAATGACAACAACTGTTCTGAGAAGAAAAATAATTTGAACAGTCTACAGTAAACTTGGAAGGTCTCTGTTGGATTCCCTTCATTTTTAATTTCTTAAATCTGTTGTCATTACGGCATAAATTCCTCTTCTAAATTTACTGTGGCGTTTCTGACTATCTGGGAGGAGACTGAGTAGTGGAACGTGTTACTTTTACACATAAACAAGAACGATCTGTCACACTACTACACTTTAAAACACAGTTTATATGTAATTCATGTCACACAGTCTCATACGGAACCTACATCCGCTTTCTTTTATATACTGTATATGATAAGATACTGTCATCCCCCTTCCCTTCTGTGTGAGAGGATGAATGAGCAAACGTATTTCTAGTTGCATGCTTGAGGGTAGCAGACAAGGCTGTCTGCTAGAGAACAGTAGGACCAACGTCGGAACAGGTAGCTACGCTTTCTAAAAGCAAAGAGGTTTCTATCCTTAGTTTGGTCCTGTCCGTCCGTTGTCATGTTGGTATAGGAAGCTGCCCCTCTGGCCACTTCCGTTTTTATTTGTGAGCCACCCTCAGGAAGCACGCTCGGTAGTAGCGCAGGTCAGTCTGTCCGTGGCGAGCGTCTGAAGTGGTAAGATCTCCGGCTAAGCGCGTGTCTGCTAAGTCCATAGGAGAATGGATTTCTTAAGTTCAGCCTAACTGAAAATTTAATCACCTTTATTTCAGGTTTAGCTCTAAAATATCTAATGTTATCTTAAATTGCAGCGCAGTATAATTCTCGTGTGAAGTACAGATTATTTTCCGGTAGTTGCTTTGTCACTACTTTGTGAGTAAAGTGGAACCACGTGTTGATCAGTAACTCTAAGATCAATCTTAAATGCGAATGCTTGTGTGATTATAACGTCTCGTCTTGACAATATTTTCAATATAGCAACTTTTCTTTATGTTCAACCCACGTGGGATGTACTTTGCGAGACCAGTACCACGTGATTATATAACTGTTTGACCCGTCAGGTTAACGGTAAGACGTTAATAACCAGTTCGAGGTTTTTCTTTTGGAAATTGCTTTTGATCTAATTTATTTTAATATCAAAATTATTGTGGAGTTATACACTTTGTGTAAACCAAGTTGACCACGTGAAGCATGTGGTGTAATCATCAAAGTAGCCCTCAGCTACTCTTTTTGGGAAGATTTCACAGAGAGTTAGTATGAATTTAGTATACCAGTGTGTGGTAATTACATGACGGACAGGATTGTGCTACGAACGTAATTTCTTTGGGTGAAAATTTGAATCTGTTTGTAGTGGTTAACTTTCTCTTGCATGCGTTTCAACGTTCTTTGTGTGTTGTTTTATGAATGCAGTGTTGTATGCAGTCTCCCAATCTTGACTCCATATTTGATGTGTTCCGTAAGATTGCAATCTCACATTTTCACAATCCTAAATAAGGCACCAGTTTAGTTAGGAATCAAGTGTAATATGCTGAAATTTCAATGATCAATCTTAAAATAAATTTCCAAATATAAACTGATTTCTTTCTTTTTATTTAAATTCTCTTTTTTATATATATATTACCGGTTGTTGTATGACTATTAAAAGATTATAATTAATGTTAGTCTGCTTGGGAATTTGGTAAACCTAGACTAGATACCTGATGAAACAGTTGCTTAGTAATGCAAGATTAACTTCCCCAGACAGCTCACAGCTTTTAACCCGCTTTTATTGGCTAGCAGTAACGCTTTCATAGCAAATTAAAGTTACAACGTTACACATGGCGACCCTGTTCTGTGATTCCGCTAGATTCTGGAATCTCTGAAACGTTAGATTGCGAGCGTTGTATAATCTTAATTTTTTTTCCCTACAGCGCTGAAACAACTTCTGCGTTGTTCTGAGCAGACTTTCAAAAGATTCACGGCGTTGTTGAGCGGCGTTGAGTTGTTTGTCTTGTTTTGTTTTCTATATTTGTGTGTTTTATATGTGTGTGTGTTTTTTTTTCTCGCTTGTAAATTCCACTGTTTCGATCAAAGATAAAAATTTGTTTTGCGTGTGAAAAAGTGTGTACTAGGTTGGGTATATTTCGTGTGACTGTCGTAATTTTTGGGGGACACATTTATTTTGATTAGTGTGTTGCGTACTGGGTATAAATTGCACTAATGCAGACACGTAACCAAGCTAAAAGTAAGCAGTCCGACAACTTAAGCAACATGGACCATGGGGATAATTTGATTTCGAATATTAACACGCCGGACGGTTCCGAAAATGCAATGGGGAATACTTCAGAGGAAATGTAAAACAGGACGAACGGGCTCACATCAGAGCCAGAAATTAGTTTGCCTCCAACTAACCAAATTTATTTGGCAGAATTCATGAAAGCCTTACTGCAACAAAATAAAGAAAACGCAGAGAAATCTGAAAAATCGATCCGAGAGCTAGGCGAACAAATGATGCAGAAATCAGAAAAATCGTTCCGAGAACAAAAAGAATCATCCGAAAAATCGATCCGAGAGCTAGGCGAACAAATGATGCAGAAATCAGAAAAATCGTTCCAAGAACAAAAAGAATGATCCGAAAAATCGATCCGAGAGCTAGGCGAACAAATAGACGAAAAACTAATCCAGCAGACAAATAAAGTCGACAAGTCAATGCAGAGAGTGTCCGATGATATCTCACAAAGAATAAACAATCTGGCAAGTGAAATAAAAAGTGATATTATGAAAGAATTAGGCCGTACATTTGAACAAATCGATGATCGTCTGCAAGCCTTAGAACATGGCAAGCGGAGTCGCGATGCAGAATCGAAAGAGAGCGAGGAACAGCTACTTAGGAATTTCCAAGCGCTGAGAGAAGAATGCCAAAGAGAACACCAGCAGGTACTCTCGAGGGTCCAAGAGGCGGAAACGCATTGTCCCACGTCCGTTAGCAACACAATAGCGGACAACAGTTTAGCGATTCACGCGTTGGAACAGCAAGTAGAACAATTGAAGTAGACTGGGGCGGAGGACAAGAGACAAATACATGATAAGATTGCGGCATTAGCGGACATTGTAGGCATGATGAAGCTGACGGAAAGCGAGAACAATACTACACCGGTAGCGGCCGCAGAGACCGAAGAAGTGCGTTCGCATCTTAGATTTCAGAAGGGGCAGTTCGAAGTGAACAGGCAGCACAAAGCTGTAACAGGCGAATTACAAGAACGCGTGGCGCATCTGGAAAACCGCATGGCGTGTGATTCCGAACTCGCCAATAGCACTAAAAATAGCCGTACGAACAGTGCAGAGAGGGACTCTGGCCACGAGGGAGATTTTGATGAGAGGGAAGAATGTAATTTGAGGGGCAGACATGAGAAAAATAGAAACATTCAAGGGCCCCGCCAGGAGGAAATGCGGGGATTTGATTTCAAACATTTCCTTACGGTGAGAAAGTTTGAGATATTTCGAAATTCGCAAAAAGGAATACATCCATGAGCATGGCTCGAGCAATTTGAGTTTTGTCTTCCCCCCGACTGGGCAAGTTCACATGAGATAGAATATATGTGTGGCTATTTGGAAGGCGAACCGGCGATTCGCGTGAGGTCGGCAGCGCGTCACTGCAACTCCACTCGGGAGTTTCGACAAGCCTTTCTCTCCGCCTATTGGTCGGAAGCGGCACAAGATAGGGTCAAGCATGGCATAATTATGCTGCCAAATTTGAACCAGTCTGGTTTCGGCAGCCCAGCACGCCTATTCGACGACATGCTGCAGGCAAATCAATTTCTATACGACCCATACGGGCCTGCGGAACTAATTAGAATATGCATCACCAAATTGCCGATGCACTTGCCCCACGTCATTCTTGCGGGACGATCCAAAGAGGACGTGGAAACGTTTAAGACTCTTCTCCAAGAGTTGGAATACAATACAGGAGAATGCCCGCCTAATCAGGCACAAAGTTATTACGGGGCACAGCAGCGCGATCGCAGTCGTGGCCGTAGTACTAATCAACGGCGTGACTGGTCGTCGCGACGCGAACGGAACAATAATCGGGACCGGCCGTATAGAAACTGGGGTAACAGTCGCGAACACAGGTGGAACAACGGAAATGATCGAGGACGTGGACAGAATCGTGAACGGAACAGTTACGGCAATCAGAATCGATATTACGGTGAACACGGTGGGAATAGGACTATAGGCGGAGCACCTCATGATGTTGAAATTCGGCCAGCTAACCCTAGACATAATCCAGCAAATGGAAATGAACAAAATCGGCAATGACAAACGATCAGCGCAGAAGGCGCCCAATCGGAACAAATGAACGACATGGCAAAGGAGTGCATACGGTATATAGAGAGGGAAGATATTAGAGAGGATTTGTTGCAAGAAACTACGAGTGCTAAAATTTCGGGAATAAATCCAGTCGTGACAGTTGCAGTAAACGAAATATGTTTCAAGTGTGTCTTTGACACTGGAAGCCCTTTCTCGATAGTGAGCGAGGCAGCATTTCGAAAATGCGAAGGGACTGGGACTTGGCCCGTTTTTCAAGTGCGAGGAATAAAGGTAAAGGGCGCAATCTACGGTAAGAGCATAGAAATCCGAAGGCAGACTCGGCTTAATTTTACCTGCCAGGGAAGAGAGTTTGAGTACAACTTCTTTGTGCTCCCAATGCTGAATGTGGCAATGATTTTAGGAAATGACTTCATGAATACCCACCATGCAGTAATTGACATGGGTGGAGGAGTAATGACAGTTCAAGTTGGGGATCAGCCAATTAATTTAGTATTTGATGAATGCATATTACGTGACGAGTCAGAAATTAGTTGCCTAAAATTTCAAGCTCAAACCGTGTTGCAACCCAGACTGGAGCTACTCGTGAACTATGTAAGTGAGTCGTGCTCTACGTCTGGTGAGCAGGGGAAAGATGTTGCTTTTGCTGATGCACTGAGAAAGAGCATCGCGGGTGTCAGAACCACGGACAGGGAAAAGGAGAAATTGTATTGCCTACTTAGGAATCATGAACGGGTATTTTCTGAGACTCCGGGGGCGATTAAGGGTTTTACTTACCAATTCAGAGTACGTGACCATCAGAAGTTTTCTGTTAGACCATACCCTATTCCCGTGGCGTATAAAGCCCAGGTGGAGAAGGAAATAAACAAGATGTTAGAACAAGGAATAATTGAGCGGGCAGTAAGCTCGTACAACTCACCCTTGCTTGTTGTGCCAAAACGCGACAACTCAGTTCGTTTGGTGCTAGACTCGAGACAGATAAACACAATTATTATGTCGGAAACGGACAGGCCTGAGAGCCTTGAGGAACTCTTACAACGTTTCTACGGGGTAAAGGTACTATCATCTGTCGACCTCCGTTCGAGTTTTTGGCAAATCGTGCTACACCCATCTTGCAGATTATATACAGCGTTCCTGTGTTACGGAAATTGTTTCCAATTCCGGCGTCTCCCGTTCGTACTAAACGTCTCATCAGCTGCTTTTATAAGGGGATTAAACAGCATTTTACCTGATGGTTTAAAACAGCGAGTGACAATTTACGTGGATGACATATTAATTGCGGAAAAGTCGTGGGAGGACCATAATGACGTTCTGAACAGACTACTGGATGTTTTTGAGAAGGCAGGTGTAACAGTCAACTTAGATAAGTCACAGTTCGGACGAGAGAACATAAAATTCTTAGGCCATATTGTCTCAGCAAATGGAATACAACCTGACCCGGAGAAAATTGCGGCGATAGCGGAGTGTGCAATGCCGACAAATAAAAAACAGTTGCGAGCATTCTTAGGCCTGTGTAATTTTTATAAGCGATTTATAAATTTTAGTATACTTGGTACACCCCACCTATGTGGACTAACAGGGAAGAACGCTTTGTGGGTCTGGGATCAAGAGGCACAGGATGAATTTTATAAATTGAAAAAGGCATTGGTAGAGGCTCCCATCCTCTTGCACCCCGACCTGACACAAGAATTCTGTTTAATGACGGACAGTTCCTTGTCAGGATTAGGTGCGGTACTGTTTCAAACGGAAGGAAATGATGATATTACAACTTGGAAAACAATCTCGTTTGGGAGCAGGGTGCTCTCTCGATGTGAAAAAAATTATTCCGTGACGGAACTCGAAGCACTCGCGATAGTTTGGGCATTCTCAAAATTTAGGTATTTTTTATTTGGGAGGACCACCAAGGTGTACACTGACCATCGTGCACTCCAATTTCTTATGAGCACAAAAATCACGCATGGGAGACTAGGACGCTGGGCACTATACCTACAGGAATATTTCACTGTAGAATACATTCCTGGACAGAAAAATGTAATTGCTGACGCTTTATCGCGCATTCCTATAGGTTTGGTTCACACAGAAGAAAGGGAACTCGGTGAAAATAATTTTAGCATCCTATACTTACAGAATGTAGCGTTCGAGAATTTTGTTACCACCTCTTTAGGGAATATAGCGGACGAACAGGATAAGGACGCAGTATTGAAATATATAAAGAAGAAGTGGGAGGACAAGGAGAATGTAGGAATACGCCAGTACTACTTAGTGCGCAATAGAATATTATTCAAGAAACGAGCCCCGGACGACTCCAGATGGGTGTTGGTGATTCCGGAGGAACTCGTAAACAAAATTATATGGTACATACATTTGAGTTATGGTCACTTCGGAGCACAGAAATGTTGTGAAAAACTGAAAGAGACATGCTATTTTAATAACATGCTACGGCGTATTCGTGGTGTACTTAGAGTGTGCGGACCTTGTCAGCGAGCAAAGGCGGCCACAGTGACTTATGCTGCATCATTGCACCCGATAATACCAAGCAAACTTTGTGACCTCGCGGCCGTGGATCTATTTGGGCCACTAATACGATCTAAAGCAGGTTTTGCATATGTTTTCGTAGCGGTGGAGCTAACCTCCAAGTTTGTGTCTGACTCCGTTGAAGCGAGCCACAGGAAGGGCAGTGGCAACTGCATTTGCAAAGCAGTTTCTGCATGAAGTTGGGAACGTGAAAAGGGTTATCTCGGATAATGGACCACAATTTAGATCGCAATACTGGCAGCGGATGCTTCGAAGAAGAAGAATTAAACCTATATATATATATATATCTCTCTTTCACACCAGCTCCAACCCCAGTGAGCGTATTATGCGTGAATTAGGAAAATTATGTAGGTTATACTGCAGTCGTGATCACCGATCGTGGGACATACACCTAAAAGGATTTCAGAACATAATTAATGAGTTGCCTAATACGTCATCAAAGCTTCCGCCAATCACTGTGCTAAAAAACAAGGAGCCCCCAAGCAAACTCAAAGAGGTGGTGCCTTGGCCACTAGAGCCGAGACTACGCCGGAACGCAATTGTTGACTTAGCTTTACGCAACATCAAGCGTGCAGCAGAAGCCAGAGTCAAGGCGTATAAGAAACACGTGAGAAAAACAGTGTTTCATGTAGGACAAGAAGTTCTTATCAGATCACACAAGCTGTCTAACAAACGGTCAGGCGTCTGCAAGAAATTTTTTAATCTCTTTAACGGCCCGTATCGGATAAGGAAGATTTCCCATGAAAACGCCATAGAAGTGGAAACTCTTCGATCGAAGAAATCAAAAGGGCTACACCACGTGTCAAACGTAAAACCATACATTGAGTAGAAAGGGCAGTGAGGAGTAGAGAGGACGGTGAAGAGAAACAATTGATTAGTTTACATTTGTGATAAATGCATTTTGAATAATATGTTGGTAAAAATAATGATAAAGATGTTTCTATGTGATTGATTGAAGTGATGTTTTAATTTTTTTTTCTTTCCTTGTGCAATTAGGATTTAGTTTGATTCAAACGTGAAGATAAAAGGTTTCTTTGTGAACGAGTCAAATGCTGTTTATGTTTTTTTTGTGTCAACTGAAAAGAGTCGCTCCTGAGGGAAGCAAGATCTGTGTTGAATTAATGCAAAACTCAGGGGAATATCCGATCTGTGGGTATTATGGGTCTGGCAAACCCAGGTCCCCAGCTGTTAGTGGCCTTGTTTCCGATTTTCTGCTTTCAGTGCTACTATCTGTCTATTACTATTCTATATCTGTCAGTATAAATGAGGATCTCTTACTATAGTATGCGTGCTGTATGAATATTTTAAGATAGGAGAACTCTGAGAAAGGAATGAGTAAATCTGGAATCTTGAAAACAGGATGCGATAATACGATTGTTTAACCATTGGCTTCCCAATATGCGATGATATGTTAATATTGATGATATATGTCTTTTTTGTTCTTTATAGCTGAGTACGTAAAGTGCTGTCTGTGGATTTCGTAAGTATATTGATTCCCTTCAAGGTGAAAGAAGAGTTGTGGTTTGTGTAATTTGCGTGGCCTGAAATAGTATTATGGTAATCAAATACGAGCAGTTTTTCAGCAAATGAAGAATGGTACAGAAATATGGATCCTTTCTGTAGTCTTGATTGATGTTGAGCCAAAGCCGAAAAATTATTCTGCGTTAATACTTGTCCTAGAAAAGCGACGTTCATGTGTTTTGCTGATGCTGTGAGCATTACAGCTTACTGTTTTCGCTGGTGCGGGATGCACTGCAGCCTATATGATTTGTACTGAGGAAACTTCCCTCTTGAAGGTAGAGGAAGATTAAATAATTTTGATTATGGGACCGAAGGAAAGCTGGGTTTAAGGTAATAAGGATGAAGCAAAACATTTGTCATTTAGACTACAGGAAGATTCGGATCTTTTGTGTCTGTTGTAAGTTCAATATGTTAAGATGAAACTGTTTTACAGAATAGAGGTGACCACAATTTTGCCATTCATGAGAAATGAATCCAGAATAACCACCACAGGCGAAATAACTGATTTGGAAGCGAAAGGTAACGTAAAGAAGGAACGAAATGGGTAAGAAAATGTAGTATAACCTGTATTAAAAAAAAAATTACCTTCTCAGAGTCATCTGCGTGATTAACTCTTGTGATAACGTAATTTTAGATGAAATTGTCTTACTGTTTATACATAAAACATATGAGTATGATTAATGTATAATTGCGAGTCTCTTATCAGGTGTGGCAACTGGTATAAATGTTTTGGCGTGTAAATAACCATTGTTCTTTTTACTGTGTATGTTTAAGGAAAGTTTCTCCATATTTATCATGTGACAAGACACATGCGGCGAGCGTCAGGAAGAGGACGAATTAGAACAATATTTTAGTGGTGTAAACACTTTGTTGAAGTAGCATTGAAGTAGCTTGTTGGATTAACTAGTAGTGGATTGAAGTAGAATTTTGAGTAATACATGTTTTTGGGTAGTTAGTTTGTAGTATAGACAACAGGTGTGCATATGTGTGTGTAAATAACATGTGAACCCTATGCTGCCCTGACCTATTGACCTATACTTGCACAAGGCATAATCCTATTCATTTTAGTGATTTAATAAATAGCATTTGATTTATTAAAACGTAAGTGAACCACATTAGTGATGTGGATTTAAATATTATATATTGTCAGTTCATTTAATTTTTATTTTTTTACATTGTCAAGTCATTTAACTTTTATTTTTTTTACATTGTCAAGTCATTTAAATTTTATTTCATATTGTCGATTCATCTAATTTTTTTTTAAAAAAAATTAAGTCTCACTTTTGTTCTTAAAAATTGTGAAAGACAATACTATGTGGTATTATGTATGACATAGAGTAATCACATAACTATGATAAAAAAATTTCTGTGAATGCAGTTGAGAACGTGAAAGCGAACCGGCTAAACTCTTACGAGACAGCGGGAACAGCCGGACTAGTTCTAAACTGGCGGGTTTCCCAGCAGGACACGCTGTCAACCAGGCCACTTCGGGAGCGCGGTCGACAGCAATAGAAGGACACGCGACAAACACTTTCCCTTCCACCTGGAGCTAATGGGCGGCCGCCCCGTGCGACCCTTCCTCGTGGCGATGACCTGAGATGGGCGAGCGGTCCACCGTGTGGAAATCCATCTGCTGGCAACGCACCACACGCACGCGACCGTGACGAGACGGACGCGGTGAAACGACAAAAGACAGGGGATAAAAGGGCGTGGAGCCTTTTGACAGGTACTGTCCAGAGAAACTTGCAGACGTCAACGACGCCTATCGACATTTCCTGACGGATGCCTACTGTCAAGCGACAGTAAATCATGGTTCGATGTTCTCTGGTCGCTAAGAGTGGCACAAAAGAAGAGCCATTACGTGTCATCCTTGCCCAGGAATATCAACCTGGCGTGTCAATCGAGGATACCGCACGAATTTGACAACACAAACATGGAACCAAATCGAGATGTACGTGACATGGGCCACCAAGAGAAACTTCATGAGAGGGCAGAGACAGCAGGATCGCACCCAACAGATGGACAAAAATACCTACTGACAGCTGCGGCGACAAACCCCCCTCCCCCGCCCCTTATATTGTGCCTCGGAACAGTGGAACTAGTGAGTGTATCAGTGAACAGTGATTATACGGTTCTTAGTTCAATGCATATACGTGTGTTTCGGTCACAGAAACTTTGACTCATGTGTTTTGCAGGGATTCGATTTATTGGTGTTTATTAGACTGACTCTTGTATTTTGCAGGTGTTCTATTTTGTTTTTTTTTAAACTTTGACTCTTGTATTTTGCAGGTGTTCTATTTATTGTTCTTTTTTTAAACTTTGACTCTTGTATTTTGCAGGTGCTTTATTTATTGGTGTTTTTTTTAGATGTTGACTATTGTACTGTTTTATTGATCAATGTTTGTTCTTGTGTGATGTATTAGATTTGTGATATTTTGTTTCGTAAATTCATTCCTGTGGCATTGCTTCGTTTATCAGATAGCTATTCATTCTCATTGGACTTTGATCGATTAGCTTTTGCATGGGGCATATTTATAGTGAGGAACCTCATAAGGGTAACAATCACTTAATTAATTGTAGTTTCAGTATAACGACACAGTGATCATTGCTTGCTAACAAACTGAAATATAGTAGAGTGATTAAATTAGTGCCACAAAGTTATTTTAATTCTACAAATTATTAGTTTTATAAGATATAGAATTTTTTTGCGATAACCACTTTGTAAAACATGTTTTTTTTCTCTTATCATTTTTTTTGCTTTTGCAGATTGTGCATTGTAATGTTCTGCTTTATAATACTGATGTTATTTCATGTTCTCTTTTAATTGCTGTGGCATCTTTGCTATTTTCATAAATTTTGCTTGTTAATAAACAGTCATAAATTTTCCTGTGATCAGTTGGCTCTTGCAATGAGCAAATACTAGTGAACTCCATAAGGGTAACAACCAGAAATTGTTTTCATATTAATGACACAGGAACCATTGTTTTTACTTGCTGACCGAATTAGGTCTACACGATCTTTTAAATAGGTGTCACAGATTGTGTTCTTTTTTTTCTGTTTGAAATTAGCAGATTTTAAAGATTTGTTGAAATTATTGTGTTTTAGCAAGTAGCTGGTGACCTTTTGCCTTTTCTTTACACTTTTGGTTTAAGTAGGGTGTGAGAAGCCTGCTTGGGAATGTCCTAGCATGGCCAGAAAATTCCCTGCACAGTCTTTTCCCGGAGCGTTGGGGTTATGAAAGGTCTCTGTTGGATTCCTTTCATGTTTAATTTCTTAAATCTGTTGTCATTACGGCATAAATTCCTCTTCTAAATTTACTGTGGCGTTTCTGACTATCTGGGAGGAGACTGAGTAGTGGAACGTGTTACTTTTACACATAAACAAGAACGATCTGTCACACTACTACACTTTAAAACACAGTTTATATGTAATTCATGTCACACAGTCTCATACGGAACCTACATCCACTTTCTTTTATATATTGTATATGATAAGATACTGTCATCCCCCTTCCCTTCTGTGTGAGAGGATGAATGAGCAAACGTATTTCTAGTTGCATGCTTGAGGGTAGCAGACAAGGCTGTCTGCTAGAGAACAGTAGGACCAACGTCGGAACAGGTAGCTACGCTTTCTAAAAGCAAAGAGGTTTCTATCCTTAGTTTGGTCCTGTCCGTCCGTTGTCATGTTGGTATAGGAAGCTGCCCCTCTGGCCACTTCCGTTTGTATTTGTGAGCCACCCTTAGGAAGCACGCTCGGTAGTAGCGCAAGTCAGTCTGTCCGTGGCGAGCGTCTGAAGTGGTAAGATCTCCGGCTAAGCGCATGTCTGCTAAGTCCATAGGACAATGGATTTCTTAAGTTCAGCCTAACTGAAAATTTAATCACCTTTATTTCAGGTTTAGCTCAAAATATCTAATGTTATCTTAAATTGCAGCGCAGTATACTTCTCGTGTGAAGTTCAGATTATTTTCCGGTAGTTGCTTTGTCACTACTTTGTGAGTAAAGTGGAACCACGTGTTGATCAGTAACTCTAACTAAGATCAATCTTAAATGCGAATGCTTGTGTGATTATAACGTCTCGTCTTGACAATATTTTCAATATAGCAACTTTTCTTTATGTTCAACCCACGTGGGATGTACTTTGCGAGACCAGTACCACGTGATTATATAACTGTTTGACCCGTCAGGTTAACGGTAAGACGTTAATAACCAGTTCGAGGTTTTTCTTTTGGAAATTGCTTTTGATCTAATTTATTTTAATTATCAAAATTATTGTGGAGTTATACGCTTTGTGTAAACCAAGTTGACCACGTGAAGCATGTGGTGTAATCATCAAAGTAGCCCTCAGCTATTCTTTTTGGGAAGATTTCACAGAGAGTTAGTATGAATTTAGTATACCAGAGTGTGGTAATTACATGACAGACAGGATTGTACTACGAACGTAATTTCTTTGGGTGAAAATTTGAATCTGTTTGTAGTGGTTAACTTTCTGTTGCATGCGTTTCAACGTTCTTTGTGTGTTGTTTTATGAATGCAGTGTTGTATGCAGTCTCCCAATCTTGGCTCCATATTTGATGTGTTCTGTAAGATTGCAATCTCACATTTTCACAATCCTAAATAAGGCACCAGTTTAGTTAGGAATCAAGTGTAATATGCTGAAATTTCAATGATCAATCTTAAAATAAATTTCCAAATATAAACTGATTTCTTTCTTTTTATTTAAATTCTCTTTTTTTATATATATTACCGGTTGTTGTATGACTATTAAAAGATTATAATTAATGTTAGTCTGTTTGGGAATTTGGTAAATCTAGACTAGATACCTGATGAAACAGTTGCTTAGTAATGCAAGATTAACTTCCGCAGACAGCTCACAGCTTTTAACCCGCTTTTATTGGCTAGCAGTAATGCTTTCATAGCAAATTAAAGTTACAACGTTACAAACTTTGTTCCAAAAGGTTGACTGAATAAGATAATCTTGTCCTTCACCGGTGTAATATCACAAACAGATAAAATATAACAAGTGAGACTAAACAGGCACGTGAAGCAACTGTCATTATACCGAGCAATTTAAAAAAAAAATGAGGCTTGTAGGTAGGAGGGTTAATTTACAAAGTGGTCCAGATGGGACTATTCGCAGTATTTGCAGTCAGAAATGGCGAATAATGGATCTGTGTCTGGTCATTCAGTTCTAAGAACGGACAAAGTGACATATGTTTTGCATTATTTCAACATAGTTTATCTTCCTCCCTTTGTGGATGTTATGGAAGACTTCAAGGTGCATCTTATATATGTGACCTTCTTTAAGCAGCTGGTCGGTAAAAGTAGAGTCTCCTTTCCTAAGAATCCAGGTTCTATGATATTCCTTCAAGCGAGAGGATGTTCCCTGCCAAATGGGCATATGTAGACCTTGCCAAAATTACGAGTGATTCTGCATATTCTACTCCTTTCCAAAGCTGAAGATCGGTCTTTACCATTGCGCATAACGTGTCCAATATTGTGCACACAAAATGATGTTTTAATGTTCTTGGATTTAATTTTTCTGGTCACATTCAGAGAGAATACAAAATTGATTTAAATCTTCGGTCGAGAGCTGGGTAAAGAAGATAGGAGGCCTGTTCTTTTTGTTTTTCATTCATTAGGGAG
The DNA here is from genome assembly GCF_023898315.1 of Schistocerca nitens. Classification (NCBI taxonomy): domain Eukaryota; kingdom Metazoa; phylum Arthropoda; class Insecta; order Orthoptera; family Acrididae; genus Schistocerca; species Schistocerca nitens. The sequence continues at coordinate 596,443,623 of NC_064614.1, read as the reverse complement.
TCCACCAAGGCAGGAGTGTAGTCTCTGCTTGATATTTTTTGTCTTATTGCATTTAGTTCAGTTTGGAAGTTGTCATCACTCATGGAGATGTACATTAGGCGATGTATCATTTAATGAAAGGCAGCATGTTTTTTTGTTTTGAGAACTGACAGGTATTTCAATTTCAGTGGTGGTAGGTTTGATGCAGATCTTGAAAAAATGAATGTGATTAGTGATATCTACAGTTAGGTCTAAATAATTTATGGAGTTACCGTCAACTCCACTGGGAATTTGAGATGGTTGTGCTTAGAACTTAGCTGCCCAAGGAATTTTTGATGTCTGATAACACCTGATCAACATTTCTAAATGAGTATCAAACCTTTGAAAAGAGTGGCAAATTTTCAGGAAGCCTTCTGCTAGGATTGGACTAAGGGGTCATCTTATAGCTAGACCATCTAACTATTTGTGCATGGAAACAATTTTGTGTTAGGCAAGTGTGTGTTACTAACCGTATGTCCTCTGTGATAACTGGATTAAATCCTGGTTTATCAAGTAAACTTGTGAGATTGTTTGTGCATTTCTGAAGAGGTATGTTAGTGAATAAGCTGCTACCATCATAATAAACTAGCGAGGCACGATAGAGGATTTGCATATTTTTAAAATGTTTATTAAGTTAATAAAATTGATAATATCATAGCTTAGTTTAAACTTGGTTCCGATTTTGACCAGATCATTTAATTCTCTGTATAATTTGTAACATGGAGCTGAGAACATATTGGGATATTGTCTTTATAGAGTTCAGGGAGGCCATATAGTCTTTAGCTGTAGGATTCATGTTTGTGAGAAAGTAGGTATTAGAGACAGATATTATACTTTTACACTGTTCAATAACCCCTTTAACTCAATCACTGTAAGACTGTGTCGAGTCTTTCTGCATCTGTTGGAAGTTGGCAAAGTTCAGGAAACCTTTTACTTTGTTTACATATTCACCTTTGTTCATTAAGACAAGATATTCCCTTTGCCTGGTGTGACTGCTATAAAGTGGTTCCCACGTTGTTCCCACTCTCGAAATTGTCTAAAACTTGCTTTTTTTTTTTTCATCTGGTGGGGCACTAGAAACGAGGTTAGGTTTTACCAGTTCGTGAACTACGAGATGTTTAGTAGAGACAGCACCACCTAATGCATATTCGACGTGTATTTTTATTTTTGCCAGTTATTTATCGGGAACATTTTGTGGTGAAGCATGTTTAAAGCATTCCACCTGAACACTGAGTACCTGCATAAATACTTAGGTATAACGCTTTTGTAGGGATATGAAATGTTCACGTACGCTCAGAAAGCAGGTGGCAGGCTACACTACCACTCGTGTGACCCATGCTAGAATATTGCTTGACTGTGTGAGACCCATACCAAATAAGAGTATCAGGTAACTGTGAACACATACATAGAAGTGCAGCGTGTATGTACTCCAGCTATCCTACAAAAGCCAACTTAAAAAGTTTGAAGTAGCCTCATTAAGTGAGCAATCGAGGAATCGCTGCTGCAGAGACTGCGAAGGGAAAATTAGACAGCACGCAGGGTGGCATCTTGGCAGTCATTCTCCCCGCTCACCATACGCTACTGGAACGTGAAGATATCTTCGTATGTAGTTTAGTGTCATGCACTTCACGGTGGCTCGCAGAGTAAAGATGTACACGTAGATACGAGGCAGGCCGTCCACAGTATAATCTGCGGCTACAGCATTGATAATGGCGACCGACTGTTGGATGGAACTCACCCGGTCATGATGTTCTGTCTCACCATTTATACAACCAGAGCAACTGGCTTCATCGCTGTTTGTGCTGCGTTAATGTTTTCCGACGGTGGTCGGAGGCTAGAGGATGGGTGTCCATATAGCATGTTCATTCTCAGTAGCTATGCCCGCCCCCGGTAGCTGAGTGGCTGCCAGCACGGTAGCTCAGTGTGTTCGGTCAGAGAGCTGGGAGCTGGCTGGCCTCTGCAATAAAAAAAAAAAAAAAAAAAAAACTGAGTGAAAGGATCAACAACGAACTTGAACGGATGTCATATGACGTCCGCAACGACCAAACATAATGATCAACAACGAACAAAATGCAAACAAAAAAAATTGTCAGCGCGACAGAATATCAATCTTAAGGGCCCGGGTTCGATTCTCGGCTGGGTCGGGGATTTTCTCCGCTCAGGGTCTGGACGTTGTGTTGTCCTCATCATCATCATTTCATCCCCATCTATGCGCAAGTTGCCGAAGTGGCGTCAAATCGAAAGACTTGCACCCGGCGAACGGTCTTCCCGACGGGAGGCCCTAATCACACGACATTTGCATGTCACACAATGACAGCACACACAAATTGCTCCAGATGTTAAGTGATTTCTGATGCCACTAGTGTTCCGTTAACCACACGATTCTTTTGAAAATTTTCTTCAGTGTTCAGAGAGCCTGATTTTCCTCATTTCACTTTGCCATTACCGATCGAGGTGGCGTGGTGGTTAAGACTCGGGCCTCATTCTCGTCAGAAGTGGCAAACGAATGACCCTCCGGCTATTCTTGCTGATGTTTACTGTCTTCGCGCTAAATCGCTTGACACAAAGTTTGGGATGGTTTTTTCAAAGAAACTGCGGCCAATGTTCTAGCGCGTATTGACCCAACTGAACTCTACATCGAAGTAACATTAAACTGAGACTTTGCTTCCTTCACCAGCGACATATTTTCATGAGCTGCTATGGCTTTCTTCTTGGGAGATGATTGCTCTCGATACGTATCCAACACAACGTCAGTCTTCAACAAGCTTGTCCCAAATAAGGGTGGACAAACAATGTGTGTCTCATTTCGTAGCTCCTACACGCGGAACACCATGAAATGTCATTACACGAACTCTACTATAACTTCGTCCAGCGTAATAGGAAATTACATATTCTATGCGAGCATGATCAGTACTACCAACTCACATACTCTGTGGTTTGGATCTGGATATACAGTCTTTCTTCATTTTTCGGATTTTCGCACTTATCAAGCATATTAGCGATGCAGACAAGGTGGATTAGTAAATCTCTCCATTGTCGCAGAGGCCTTTACTGCAGGTCTTCTGTAAGGTGGCAACGGCCTTGCACCTTACATGAGTCCATTTAACGTGACACTTTAGGTTTTGTTGGAGTAATACTCTAAATTACAGTGTAGGAAATCTATGCGGAAACGCATTGGCACGCGAGAATTCCGCGATTTTGTAATTATAAGATTTTGCGGAAAGGCAGTACGCGAGACAGAGCTCGGCTACGTCCCCGCCTAGCCGCCAAAGGCCACAGCTGGACGGTATGAATGGTGAACTGGGGGATTTCTGTAATCCGTTTAGAGAGGCCACAACAGCCGCCAACCTGTGAGGGACGCGCGGCTGCAGGTGTTCAGGTGTTTACCGAAACGGAGCAGTGGATAGCTGGATGGGCTTTCCTGTGCGTGCTCTCGCCTATTTCCCACTAATTTTACGCCTTCGAGTAACTCAAGTGGGGCAGGCCAGGAGTTCCGAATAACTAACTTTCAATGCAAGATTCTGTGTTCGCTACGATGGGGGAATCTTGCCGGGAAAATCTCGAGTGGTCTCTTGGGAGAAAACTTCCAGTAAACGTGTTATTGCCCACAGCTGTGATTCTTCCCAGCTGGCGAGGGCGGAGTTTACTTGAGAAATTTTGTAGAAATAAAAGAATTGTGGAAAAGAGTTCTATTCCCAGGCCGTACATTGGTTGGCACTGGCAAACTGGGTGTTTTGAGAGCTTCTAGTGGTGTGATTCGCTCGGTAAAAGTTGAAGTGAGAAAACAAAATTGAAGAGCGATCTTGCTGGACTCTCGGTAGAGGTCTTCCGTTCTGGGCTCTCGTACTGAGAGGACGTTAGCCAAGTCGTGTCCCCTCTTGGTCTTTCGTTCTGAGAGGACATTAGCTGCGCCAGCTTATTGCTGACGGAAACATTGTTGCAATTGGAGAAGTTTACGGACAGCAGTCTGGTGTTCGAATACTGTAGGATTGTACTCTCCGGGACGCCACACGCCGACCGCACGGCCGCGCCGTCGCCGTCGGAGACCGCCGCTACAACAGGAATATTACGGCGAGATCGCTCCCGCTTCGGCCTGTGTTAGGAGTAACGTTAAATAGTTGTATCAATTGCAGTTGCTGTTTCCACAGAGGTTTCACGGTACTTTGGAGTGTAGTGCTTCTTCGTATATATGTTATAAGACATCGCGTTTTGGACCGATTTTAACACAGTTACTGCCAAAGCCAGTTAGGAGGATAATTTGTAAATTGTTCATTGTGTTTTACTCAGCATTGATCTGAAGGCTATAATAAAATTATTGTGATTCAGTAGAGCCTTTACTTTCAGTAATTGATCCTGAAGTCACCCATTTGCTTTATTTTATTTTTGTGTATGTGTTTGAAATCACTGAACACCCTAAATGTTCGTGATCGTTCATGTTTGGAAGCAAAAATAGGTGTGATTTATCGTCAACACTACCACCGCAGATTAATTAGGGGTGACAGGGCCACATTTAAATCTAGCGTTTTCCATTTTTGCGTACAGTTCCACTCCCAATTTCTCTGTAAGTTGTTTGTCAGGGGCGAACACACGCAAAAATCGGACAAGCAACGGGTAAGGTGTTACACTTCATCCACGCAGCGGTACTTTCTTCTGGTAACCGTTTTCTACAGTCTTCCGCCTACTTTTTTTCGCTGCGGGAAATAAATACTATTTATTCCCTTTTTATTATTTTTCATGTTCAAACAGCTGTACTATAGGCTTTCGGTAACTGAATTTTCTAAAATATATTTGAATAGAACAGGAACAAGAAAGAAGCATACTGTCAATGTAACACACAGTCCACTGTTTGTGTAAGGGAACACGTTCTGCAACCGCAGAATTAGGCTTCGACCGACTCTGCAGAGTGTCGTTCATTTCACTGTTCGATTCTGTGTGAGAGCGAGCCTCGTGATTTATGATGAACAAATGCCATCACGCGAGCCGGCCGCCGCGCATCTGCGGAGCCATTAGCATTGCAGTGCTCGCCCCATACCAGTGCTGCATGGCGGCCCGCCGACCCACGCAAACAAAGGCGCGCCGTTTGCAATGCACGGGCAATAATGGCAGTCATTAACTAAGCGGGCTCGCCGTCAAATATTGTGTTACGTCAAACAGGGAAGTATGCATTACCATCGGCGTCCGCCAACTGTCTCACATTTCCATGTCTTTCATTTCGTCATATCAAACGTACCTGATATAACATTCTCATTTGCGACTTTTTTAATTGAAATAGATACAGATAAATAATTCCAATGTGGTACTTCCATTTAGAAATCAAATTCTGAAATCAAATGCAAATTCGGCAGCTAATCAGTCTGCAAAGACTGAGAATTAGTCTGCAATTGGAAACCGTAAACAAAAAGACACCATATAAATTGTACGTATAGAAAATGACGACAGACATACCATAGCTCAGCAAAACGAAAGTAGCGAAGTAATCACTACTTACCAAAATATTTTGTTTATCAATAAGGTAGTGGAAAAGAACGTATTTGTAAAAAAAAAAGTCCTCTTCGTTGATGTGTAAATGTTTCGCTTGAGAAAATATCCCAAATTGATTCGTTTTTCGGTATATAAAATTAGCAAAAATGGCTAAGCGCAGAAAGGAGAATATTTCAAAGAAACGTGAAATATTTGAAAAGTAGGTGGATCGTTGAAAATGGTTCAAATGGCTCGGAGCACTATGGGACTCAACTGCTGTGGTCATCAGTCCCCTAGAACTTAGAACTACTTAAACCTAACTAACCTAAGGACATCACACACATCCATGCCCGAGGCAGGATTCGAACCTGCGACCGTAGCAGTCGCACGGTTCCAGACTGCGCGCCTAGAACCGCGAGACCACCGCAGCCGGCGTGGATCGTTGAATCAAGGTTATACACATCAGGTGAATCCGAGGTGCACAAACACAGGAAATTCGTCCTGTATCCATAGTCTATATTTTGTTTATAAAACATTTGTTTTGGTAGTTTCGGTACCTTTCATTGAGTGCACACATACAGGTATATATTCTCACGAAGACGTATCCAAGGCGAGGGTCCGGACCCCTCCATCTCCTAAATGAAGTTACACACGACCTAGTGCCCGCCGCGCCGTATGCTTGGAAGATTTTTGATTTTCAGTCATACGACGAAAAAGCGAAAATGGGATACGCACTACCAATAGACAACAAGACATCTCATAGATTTAAAATGTCTATATATCGACAGCACTGTCGGCTATCGCCCTTCTTTAACCAAAAGCAGCTGCTGTACGTTGTTATTTCGTTAATCAATGCATTTCTTACTTGCAGTTGAATTTACTGTAAGTGCTGCAGTTTATTGTTTTTGTGCTATATACTGTTGTGATAGTCTCTAATTATAATAAGAACAATTTACATAAAGACCTAAAAGGGTTCAATATTCAGGTACACACATTTTAAATAAATTTCCAGCAACTATTAAAACTTGGTTTCAGATAAAGAACAGTTTGAAAGACTTTTTCATAGGCAACTCCTTGTACTCTGTAGATGAATTCTTAACAGGGTCCGTTAGAACAGCTTAAGTAAAAATATCTCTTGGATTTCAGTTTTGACAGCACTTTGTCACAACAGTCGAGATCAGGTATTTCGTGCATGTTAAATTTATTAAAAGTGCATAACCACGTTGCATTCTGACTGTGTATTAATTCTGTAAATACTACCAGTTCCAGTTTACTGTTATGTTTTCACATAGTTTGACAACCTCTTGACAAACGATCACGGCAGTGAGTATTTTATTTCAATAATTTACGTTTCTTATCTTACACTTTCTGATTTGTTCCACACCCATCAGGTTCATCTCCTTTTTGGGTCTGTTGGACGAAAACTGAATCTAATCTAACCTAATTAAATCTGTGGATATGTTCGTAGCAACAAAGAAGAGGAAAACCAGTTTTGATTCGTCCACTTATTTTACGGTAAATTAAAAATTAGTCCACAGGACTGTAACGGTCTAATTACCTACCTACAGCTGTTGAACGCTCTCACTGGAGTCGTTATTTGGAGGCTGTTAGAACTCTGGCGCTGCAATAATTCAGTATTTCTCAAGGCTGTGCAGCGGTAAACAACATTGCAAACAACTATATCACAAAATCGGTGCGTCAAAATACATTGGATTTGCCTGTGTCGCTCAGATATCGCGTTTAATGTCAAAAATATCGTCCAAACATCTATCTTGCATTTCTTTTAAAAAATTATTCGAAATTCTACCATTAGTAGCCCAAGCGGCAAGATATCGCCCTGTCTAATCACTCGGATGGTACTCCGCGGAGAGCGAAAACGCCAAAAGACTGTTGACCTAGCAGTCCCTACTCTGGGGAGCCCGAGTGGCGGGGCTAAATGACGTATAAGAATAATGTTGCAAGCGTTATTTGATAGAGCAGTTACGTTTAGCTTTCAGCTGAACAATGATGATACCAAATACGGACTTACTTAGTGCAACTACATTAACGTTCCCGCCTTAGGAGCAATAGGAGGGACCTGACAAAACCTTGATTAGCAGGCGCCTGCAAGAGACCTGCGGGACTGGCTGGGTGGCTTAAGTGGGAAAAACAGTGCCCCCACGCGACTCTTTAAAACCCATTTTGGCGGAGTTCTCAGTCAGACGATCTGGGTGCCGAATCCGCGTCCGTCGACTCCAGCCTCGGTCCAGCTCCGCGTAAGTCTGCTCTCTCACTTGGAGTGCCTCAGTGAACAGTTTCACATTCAGTATGTTTTGTTTTGCAACTAAGTTGTTGCCTTAAAATGCTGCTAGTGTTTGCTACTGTGGTTAGCATCCACTCCTAGGACTTCTGCACTGGCTTTTGTTGTTGTAACAGTGTTATTGATGCTTTTTCTAACCTTATAACTAGCCTCCAGTGTATTAGTTAGTCCTGTCTGGAATAAACAACTATTTCAAAACGCTGTTTGTCCAAGAGTCTCCACAACGAGTTCCCTACCAAGTTTCACCACCTGCATTTCTAGTAAATGCCTGTACCAGTGTTGGCTCAGATAGAAGAAAACAATCAAATGCCTTCACTGTGAATTGTCCTTCTGCCTTCTGCTCTGTACCGCTCGGGAGCACAGACTGATCAGTAACCCCTTTTCTCCCTCTCCCACCCATGTCAGAACACGACAACCATGCGCTAACTAATATGTTCCTAAACGCCACGCATAGAAACCGGGTTCTTCGTGGCTCATACCTTGGGTTCTTTTGGTGATAGGATGGTAGGGTCAAGCTCTTAGGATAGCCGTTGGGCCAAGGACCTTTTGTATACCCAACCTAAACTACAGGGTCAAAATATGAATATTACACACTTGCTCTTGCTTATGCAAAGGAGCACATCGGTTGGTTCTTTTTAGATTTGATGTTGTCTACGGTGAACATTAAGGGGCTTATGGAAGCACCTGTAGTTCATAGGGTGTTCCTTAGAAAACCACAAAAACGATTTTTTACCATTTTTTGTTCCAAAAAGGTGCTACGGATTCGAAGACGTCTGTGAAAAGAAAATGGCTGAAATTTTCTTGATATTCCTAAGATCCCGATCTCGAACAACACTGAAAATTTTGTTGATATCTATATCCTTGCTGAGATACAATGGTTCAAAGTTACCTCGCATACACACGAAACATATGCACGTAAAAGTTTCTTGATATCTTTATCCGTTTCCAAGACACAGAGGTTCAGAACAGCCGTAATTGTAGACGCAAAATGCTTACGTAAAATTTGGGGAGAGACGAAAACGGAGTTTATAAAGTAACGTAGCACAAAGAAATGTGCTGTAAAGTGTCTCCGTTATCATCAGAATGTTGTAGTAGTGAAGCACATGCAAAATTTTTGTGCACGTAAAATCGAGTCTGAAGTGTAAAATTAGTTATGCGTTATTTACATTTCACGTAAGTAAACTATCGAAATTTTACTGACGTGTAAAGTTATTTTCATATGAGTGACATGTCCTGCTGTTGCACAGAGAAGAAGGAAACCAGCGGAAAAGCGAGCCTACCATATCCCAAAAAAGGCGAATATCCTAATCTTTAAATACTCTGACTGCAAATTTTGGAAGCCAGCTGCCTCATTCTATCTTCCTCCGAACTTTTAAAATTGTTCCTAAAAGTCTGGTATGCGAACATATTCGCGCTTTTTTATACTGAGAGAAGGAGATAGTGCCAGTGGGAGAGACACAGAAAAGTAGATAGTAGTTGTGGTACAGAAAGAGTGAAGGAGGTGATAGCTGTGTGAGAGACAGAGAGGAACACAGTGGCAGTGGTAGTGGATAGTGGCAGAACGGTGCTAGGAAAAGAGTGAAGGAAAAAGAGAAAGTGGGAGAGGATTAAAGGGACGAAGGAAGTGGAGGTGAATAAAAAACAGAGGTAATGAGAGACGGAGTCTATGACCAAGACAACGAGGAAGAGAGAGATAATGACCGTGAGAAGAGACAGCAGCAGTGGGAATAAATAAATGAGATAGTAGCCGTAAGCGAGAGAAAGAGGGTGACAGTGATAGTGCAAGGAGACAGTAGTAGTAGGACAGAAAAAAGGAGACTGGCTGTGAGACGAGAAACAGTGACAGAAAGAGTTAGGCTAAATGAGTGAGGGGAATGGGCAAGTGGGAATGGACTGGTATGAGCGACCGTTGAGCAATGCACTAGTGGGTGTGAGTGTGTTACAGTTACGGAACCTCGCAGGAGATAGAAGTGAGTTGCATGTTAAAAAAAGAGCGCGTATGTGTTGGCATACGAATATATTTGGGAAAATTTTTAAAGATGCTGAGCGAGGTAGAATGAGGCAGCTGATACTCCACTTATCAGTCAGAATCTTTTAAACAGGGGCATTTTCGCCTTTCCCTCTGCTGCTGAATAATAATCCTAATTCTCCTCATTTAGGGTGATGCGTTTAACTGTGGAGAATGATCTTTCTCCATCGCAAGGAGTGACAAATGAGTACTTCATTGACGTAATTTGACTGAATAATTCCAAATCCTTTGTTTTCACGCGACTAAAAATTGTTCTAGCTTCTCTGTCGAACTCAGCAGTATCAGAACCGTTTATTCTAACAGCTCTGTCGGTAATAAGCACGGTGTCCCAAGAAGATCACTTTCGTTCATTCCTGATTACTTCCTTAGCTCAAATCGAAACTGAAAGAAGAATAATGTAAAGTAATCTTGGAAGGTGAAGGGAGCTGAGAGCATGACTGCTCCTTAGTGGTTTGCCAAAATACACTACTCCAAAGTAGCGAGGTTATATCTCTGCTTGGTGAAAACTCTGAGAACATTCTCAAAAAAAATGTTTTACCATTCTTCATGGAAATGCCATATTTTATGAATTAAAATTTATTAAATGCACTATTATGCACAGTAGTGTAATATTATATAAAAGATGTCATATTAAGTATAAAAAAATCAAAATATAGAATATGCTTGAATTTATTTCCTTTAAGGTCAAAATATGCAAACATGCACGAGAAATTCCGGAGGCTGCCTCTTGCTGTAACATGGCACGAATTCGTATCAATTTGTTTAAAGTAACTGAAATTTTATCCAGCCAACATGGATAGCTGCGCCCGTTAGCACACTGCTTCTGTGATACAGGCGATGATGACGAACCTTATATTAGAAGAGTGATTTGTGTTTTGATAGCAAAGAGGCAATACATTACATTAGAATCACAATTCGTTTGGCAATGAAGTTATCATATTGTGAAGTAAAGATATATTTAATTTTGGATTTGGGTATTTATTACATACTGCTGGGCGTATATATACTTTTCTTTAAAAAAACTTACGTTGCATAATTTTGTTGACAAAATGCTATCTGGACGAAGGCCTCCTAAACGCAAATTATATACATAAAATTTAAAAAAAAATTGTTTTCGGAATAAATGAAAAAAACCTGTGAAGGTCCTGTTTAAGAGATCAGACTTTCTCCACCCCCCCCCCTTTTGAAAAAATCCTGGCTACATCCTTGATTCTTACAGAACGATTACAACTTTGGCATTTCACCATTCAAAATACTGACAACTCAGACTAAACAAAACAGAATGAATGTTATAAGTACTGATATGTACACAGGGTCAGAAGTAATAATTCAAAGTCCTAACTGTGAAGAGTGTATTTGATACATGATTGAATATCAACAGTGAAAATTTCTTCCTCTTAGTGGCAGTAATGGACCATTCTTAAAACATAGCCACACATCAACAGCATGACAGACTGAATGAGTGCCACTACCACCAACATAAACAGAATCACCAGCAAAGAGTCGTGTATAAGAAAGAGAAGAATAGTTAATCATCAAGAATCAGTCTTTAACTTGTTCACTGCTGTTACAGTTTCCCACTAAATTTTGATGTAATATCTTACATGAAGGTTTCATGCACTATCCTGAAGACTGCATCATGCTATACATTATCTACAAACTTATGTCATAAGCACCATCAAATATGTCATAAGCACCAATGTTCTACTATCAAGCAATGATATGTGTAAATCTCATTGATAAATTGAAATGCACAATACCAAAGTAACATACTTGTATATGATGCTCTTCAAACAGTATCAGTAGTGTGTGTTGATGACTATTGGTATTAAGTTTGAAAGTATACCTTATTTTTTAAAAATTGTTATTTTATTATTTTCCTAGGTAGACCTGAGGGAATGGTGCATTATATCCACAATGACTGTGATTTAAATAAAATAAATTTCAAAAAGTCGAGTACTTTGAGGATGATTGTAAATATCACTTGGGTTACTTACCAGAAGAACAGAAATACTCTTGTGCATACATACAATTAATTGTAAACCATTTTTCTTTCGTGATAGCAAATCTTGAAGACCTTATACACGATTGCAAAAATGTAAATGAAAGATTATGCCTCATAACTTCACTTGAAACCTAATAACTGAAAATGAAAGTTAAGAGCCAGTGATTAATCAATTAATTTGATATAATTTACGAATATCTATACATTAGATCACTTATGGTAACAAAACAACAATTGGTCAGATATATACTGGGGAACAGACATATGAGTTTGACATTAAAGAGGCACTCAAAGGTTGAAATTTTGCGTAATACAAAACGATATAAAAACTGTATAGCATAATACATCATGAAAGTCAACTTCAATGTTATAAATTATGTGCTAAAAATAGCGTACTGTGAAAACGTTTCTGCATTCTCAAATAATAAAATCAAAGTCAAGGCTTCTACACTCCAGAAGATTTGATGGTGCTTATGACATAAGTTTGTAGATAACGTATAGCATGACGCAGTCTTCAGGATAGTGCATGAAACCTGCATGTAAGATATTACATCAAAATTTAGTGGGAAACTGTAACAGCAGTGAACAAGATAAAGACTCATTTACCAAACAGGTGAGCAATTAAATGAAGTTATGACACACATTCATTTGCAATAATATAGACAAAAAAGACAGATCAATCATATTCTGAAAATGGAACAAGAAATTTTGAAGACGGCATGTAGATTTCTGAGACCCTCACTGTTCTTCATATAAATAAAGTACAAAATATCAAATCATAGCTGAAAGTCTCCATGAGTAAATACATCATCTTTCTGTAGCCAATGATGAGAACTGAAATAATAAATACTTAGAGTAGTTTAAAAGTTTAAAGATCCTTACGTTACCTTTGATGTGTTATATTAAGAAATTTCAAGCAACATAGTCTCAGAAATTGATACCACTAGTAATTCCTTTAGAAAGTAACTTTTCTTCTTTTTCTTCATCATTGGCGCCACCTATGGTTATATGCACTAATCTTGATGACTGCCCATAATAAATGCACAAATTATGAATACAGTTATATGACTATAGAAAATGGTTGTATGAAAAATAATCAAAAATAGTAATTGAGCTCCTTGTAAGGAGCTGTTCAAAACATGCAGAATTTTAACTATATCATATGAGTGCATTTAACAATCCGTTATGCACATTACAAGTAGACTTGATAATTAGTGCAAAAACAATTCTATCCTTGACCAAGAAACAAGATCAGCACTAAATTTGCAATTACAGCTAAAGAATAAACATAAAACTCAAAGCAGCATTTTCTTCCAGTGGACATATCTGTACAGTAAAATGCCAAAGGAGATTAAAGATAGAACTGAAATCAATTTATTAAACAGACAGTGTGCCAGTTGAGCAACACATTCTACATTGTGTAAATAAGACAGAGTAATGGTATGACAAAAGAAGTGTAACAAAAATAAAAAATAAATAATAAAACATCCATGTCATAATGTACCATACTTTTCCACTACAGTGTAGTTTTTTTTTTTTCTTCTTGACAACTGTTCTCCAAAACTCTGTATTGGATGTTATCCTCTCTCTGAGCTCAACATTCCACACATTACGGCGAGATATTGTCTCGGTTTTTCAGTCAAACGTATAGAATGTTTCAATACACAAAATGGAAACAATTCATCGCTTCAAATGTTACTGATGTGAGCTGACTGTGTGTATTGTGTTACATTATGAAATAATTTATGTGTAATGTGCATAGTGGTCTGTGCTCACAAATGACTGCACAGTGTTGCACTAGCTTTTTATGTGACTTTACAAAACAGTATCATAAACCAGTGACACAGCAAATGGAGTTTGGTTGTTTTCAATAACCTGACCTGGTATCAGGAATGCAGAGGCGACAGTTCCCAACCAGTCATTCTGCTTTAGGTTTTCTGTGGTTTCCCTACATTACTTTGGGCAAATTCAGGGCGTTTCTGTCTATGAGGCCACTATCCGATCGTTGTCAGATTAGACCTTTAAGTACGTAAACGCCTGTTTAAAAGAATAGATATTTCGTTTGTTCTTAATCTTTACTACCATAACTTGTCCAATACCGTTGCAAGACAGATCCATGGATGAATAAATCTCCTGCTCTTCCTCGTCGCCCTCCTTCTCCTTCTCCTCCTCCTTCTCCTCCTCCTCCTCCTCCTCCTACTACTGCTATTACTACGCTACTGCTACTAACACCAAGCGTCTGATATTTACTTACTCATTCGGCATTTACAAAGACACTCATCACATAATGTATTAATAAGATATCCTTAAGGCCCTACACTGAGTTCGAAAGATGCCAAGCCCTTGCTGGCTTGTCCTCTTTCATTTTCTGCATTTTTATCACCCACTCGAAACGTTATCGATGGGAGCAGGCGGATTAAGATTATGGAATAATGTGTGACCGGTTACTGAGAGCTCAAACTGCATTTGATCCGATTAAATTGGGCGTTGGCTCTGGTCTCTTTTCTATACTTTTCTATTGAATCTGTGAGTGTGGTCGCTTTGCGAGGAGCAGTGCAGTTGAGAGAGTCAAGTGTGATCTGGCGCTGGCCGCGGTGGCCGTGCGGTTCTAGGCATTTCAGTCTGGAACCGCGTGACTGCTACGGTCGCAGGTTCGAATCCTGCCTCGGGCATGGATGTGTGTGATGTCCTTAGGTTAGTTAGGTTTAAGTAGTTCTAAGTTCTAGGGGACTGATGACCTCAGATGTTGAGTCCCATAGTGCTCAGAGCCATTTGAACCATTTGTGATCTGGCTAGAGAGTTCCCAGAAGGCGGCTGATCGGTGACAATAGCGGGGTGGCGCCAGAGGCGATCCCTGGGGAGCGGTTGGCGCCTACGTAACAGCCAGGATGCAGAGTTCAATGGCCCGGTAGAAGTTTGGAGCTATTGGCTGTCGCCTCGCAGTATAGTTCTGTTCAAAAAATGGTTCAAATGGCTCTGAGCACTATGGGACTCAACTGCTGTGGTCGTAAGTCCCCTAGAACTTAGAACTACTTAAACCTAACTAACCTAAGGACAGCACACAACACCCAGCCATCACGAGGCAGAGAAAATCCCTGACCCCGCCGGGAATCGAACCCGGGAACCCGGGCGTGGGAAGCGAGAACGCTACCGCACGACCACGAGATGCGGGCATAGTTCTGTTGCTGAGCACGGCGTACTGATCGCCGTCCCGGCATCAGGCATGTGGATTGTAAGGGAACGCTCTCAGAACTTGATGTCCAACACTGTACCGTGCCCGACACATAGGCTCCACATGTAGACGCTGTTTTCCAGTTCTCGAATGCAATTTTTCCCGCCTCTGTCCTCACACGAGCGAGATGACTGGAGATGGTTCATGCTGACATCATAGAGGGCCGCTCAAACTTCACTGCAAGTGTCTCCTTTGCAGCTGGATTTTGCGTGGTGTTTTTGGAGGGGTTGTGCGCGGCATGTAGTACGGAAATGATTGGCATATGATCCCGCGCACAGCCACTATTGGAAGTACAGGAACGTGGAGGACCGGGGCACGATAATTTTCCGGAGTTGGTGAGCTGATGAGCTGAGCAGAGTTTTCCGAGGAGTCTCATCAGGACCGCCAGAGAAAGAAGTCGGTAAGTATCATCTGGGCCGCCAGGTAGAGAGGTCGGAGAGTATCATCTGGGCCGCCAGAGAGAGAGGTCGTAACGTGTCTCGGTCGACTTAGAAGAGATTACGGTCACGGTAGCCCGGACAGAAAAGTTATCTTCCGAATGCATGCGGCTGCAGCTCGTAATGGAGCCTGCAGAACAACCCAGAGCTGATAGCTGTCTACCCACGACCCGACTTTAAATTTTGCTAAAGTATTCACAGCACGAGCAAAGTAGGGACTTGTTTATTAATGCTGACGCTCTCAGCTATATGCACCATCACACTGTGGTCACACCAGCGATTTTTGCAAGTGTGAAACTGTAGATGAGTAATGTTACTCAATCACTGTCGAGTTTTTAGCCAATTTGAAATTCCATCCTGTTGACAATAGCAAGCAGGGAACGATAGTTACATAGTAGCTCCCCGTTTGACTTTACCTATAGCTCATTCTCAATTATCGTTTTTTGGTCGATTATATTACAGAATTATTTAATTATCTGTGTGGGCTGGTTACGAACTTCCGGCATGCTGGAATAATTGTAGATCAACAACAGATATTTGTATACGCTGTAAATCTTCGTATGCACTTCATAATACATATACATTTTGACATGGGTTTTTGCATATCCGGAAATACCAATTGTACTATGTTTTAGGATGATATGAAAATGGGTCCCGACCAGAAACTAGTCATCGAGTAAATAAAAAAATGTGAAATTTACAACTCTGACTGCGTTTTCGTTGCACTGAAATCTCATAGTGATATCCAGCCTGACTATCATTTCAGAAGTTAAGGTACCAAGTTTAATATACTGTCCCTGTACCATACATTATTGGGAGACATTAATTAATCATTTTGCCACCAAAATAAATTATGACACAGTTTCTTGTAGCATTAATTATTATCCACTGCTTGATAGTTAAAATGGTGCTCAGGGGGGAAGGGGGGGAGGGTAGAGTGTATTTGCCATTCTGATACAGATTTATGTAAAATCAGGTACACAACCCACCTCTCCTCGCTGGCACCTCGCAAGTTACAATATTCTCTACATACATTCTTACACAGGGTGTTACAAAAAGGTACAGCCCAACTTTCAGGAAACATTCCTCACAAACAAAGAAAGAAAATATGTTATGTGGACATGTGTCCGGAAACGCTTACTTTCCATGTTAGAGCTCATTTTATTACCTCTCTTCAAATCACATTAATCATGGAATGGAAACACACAGCAACAGAACGAAACCACCGTGATTTCAAACACTTTGTTACAGGAAATGTTCAAAATGTCCTCCGTTAGCGAGGATACATGCATCCACCCTCCGTCGCATGGAATCCCTGATGCGCTGATGCAGTCCTGGAGAATGGCGTATTGTATCACAGCCGTCCACAATACGAGCACGAAGAGTCTCTACATTTGGTACCGTGGTTGCGTAGACAAGAGCTTTCAAATGCCGCCATAAATGAAAGTCAGGAGGGTTGAGGTCAGGAGAGCGTGGAGGCCGTGGAATTGGTCCGCCTCTACCAATCCATCGGTCACCGAATCTGTTGTTGAGAAGAGCGTACGAACACTTCGACTGAAATGTGCAGGCGCTCCATCGTGCATGAACCACATGTTGTGTCGTACTTGTAAAGGCACATGTTCTAGCAGCACAGGTAGAGTATCCCGGATGAAATCATGATAACGTGCTCCTCTGAGCGTAGGTGGAAGAACATGGGGCCCTATCAAGACATCACCAACAATGCCTGCCCAAACGTTCACAGAAAATCTGTGTTGATGACGTGATTGCACAATTGCGTGCGGATTCTCGTCAGCCCACACATGTTGATTGTAAAAATTTACAATTTGATCACGTTGGAATGGAGCCTCATCCGTAAAGAGAACATTTGCACTGAAATGAGGATTGACACATTGTTGGATGAACCATTCGCAGAAGTGTACCCGTAGAGGCCAATCAGCTGCTGATAGTGCCTGCACACGCTGTACATGGTACGGAAACAACTGATTCTAACGTAGCACTCTCCATACAGTGACGTGTTCAACGTTACCTTGTACAGCAGCAACTTCTCTGACGCTGACATTAGGGTTATCGTCAACTGCACGAAGAATAGCCTCGTCCATTGCAGGTGTCCTCGTCGTTCTAGGTCTTCCCCAGTCGCGAGTCATAGGCTGGAATGTTCCGTGCTCCCTAAGACCCCGATCGATTGCTTCGAACGTCTTCCTGTCGGGACACCTTCGTTCTGGAAATCTGTCTCGATACAGACGTATAGCGCCACGGCTATTGCCCCGTGCTAATCCATACATCAAATGGGCATCTGCCAACTCCGCATTTGTAAACATTGCACTGACTGCAAAACCACGTTCGTGATGAACACTAACCTGTTGATGCTACGTACTGATGTGCTTGATGCTAGTACTGTAGAGCAATGAGCTCGCATGTCAACACAAGCACCGAAGTCAACATTACCTTCCTTCAATTGGGCCAACTGGCGGTGAATCGAGGAAGTACAGTACATACTGACGAAACTAAAATGAACTCTAACATGGAAATTAAGCGTTTCCGGACACATGTCCACATAACATCTTTTCTTTATTTGTGTGTGAGGAATGTTTCCTGAAAGTTTGGCCGTACCTTTTTGTAATACCCTGTAATTCAATATTACTTATATTCTTGAGCCACTCTGTGACATAGTTGGATTGCCATGTAGTGAAGCCTTGATTTTCCTGTCGTTAACAATGAGTAATGTGTTCGTCTGTTTCTATTTGATGATTCTAGTTAGCGTAAGCAGTAGCTCCTCGATCCATACTGTATCGTAAGTAGATGTAAGACCTACGAAAACTAAGCCAGTTTCATCTCGCCTTGCCGGCCGCGGTGGTCTCGCGGTTCTAGGCGCGCAGTCCGGAACCGTGCGACTGCTACGGTCGCAGGTTCGAATCCTGCCTCGGGCATGGATGTGTGTGATGTCCTTAGGTTAGTTAGGTTTAAGTAGTTCTAAGTTCTAGGGGACTTATGACCACAGCAGTTGAGTCCCATAGTGCTCAGAGCCATTTGAACCATCTCGCCTTGGAAGCCTTCCCTAATTCGGGATGTGAGGGACAGCACTTGATCGTAACAACTGAAACTTCCCCTTTGAAAATTAAAAATGACTGCGCTTGTCAGACAATTTTCTCTTTACTTATTCTGATCGTCACTATACTGACACACAATATTTTTTGAGAAACGCAATCTGACTTTCAATAATCCCTACAAAAGAATGGCACTGACTAACGATAACCTATACCTTTCATGAATCACTTACCTCACACCGAGCGAGGTGGCGCAGTGGCTAGCACACTGGACTCGCATTCGGGAGGACGACGGTTCAATCCCGCGTCCGGCCATCCTGATTTAGGTTTTCCGTGATTTCCCTAAATCGTTTCAGGCAAATGCCGGGATGGTTCCTTTGAAAGGGCACGGCCGATTTCCTTCCCAATCCTTCCCTAAACCGAGCTTGCGCTCCGTCTCTAATGACCTCGTTGTCGATGGGACGTAAACACTAACCACCACCACCACCACTTACCTCACAAAAATCTTCGTTACTCGAACTACTGCAATACAGCGAGCGCCAATACTGCCAGCTAAATAAAAGATTCTAACTTCTGAAGGCACGAACTACTGATATGCATAGTTAGCAAATGAAAGATTTTGATAGAGAACAAACAATGTATTTACTTTAATAATGTTCAAAAGTCATTATATATATATATATCAGTTCATGACATTCAGTCTTACAAATTTCCTTTTTCTGACGGATACATCTCCAGATCGTCCGCTCTCAAAACTCTGGCATCTCTCTCCCCACATCCACCACTGCTCGCGGCTCACCTCCAACTGCCCAACTCTACGCGC
Source organism: Schistocerca nitens (assembly GCF_023898315.1). Classification (NCBI taxonomy): domain Eukaryota; kingdom Metazoa; phylum Arthropoda; class Insecta; order Orthoptera; family Acrididae; genus Schistocerca; species Schistocerca nitens. The sequence continues at coordinate 596,424,276 of NC_064614.1, read as the reverse complement.
TGTTCACATCCAACTGCCCAACACTACTCTATAGTCTGGGAGACGAGTCTTTGGTATTGACAGCTCGGTAGCGTCTTTCCGTTGCCTAGCGACTGCAGGCAGGCAGCCAATGACGGCCTGACTTTGAGCGGGTAGAAAGGGCCACGTTGCCGCTCTGAAACCCGGTCGCGCGCGCTTATGAAACTTACCAGTGTCTCTCGTGCAGGCGGTGCGGTCGTTCGTCGTTTGTCTGAAGTTGAATTCGCAGTTTATTTCGTTTTTGTTGTTTTTAGTGTTTCTTTGTTTATGTTTCGTTGTAAACAATGCGGCGGGTAGTACCTGCCCAACACAAGAAGTGAAACGGATGAAGAAAAGTGTGCTACACACCCAGGCCCGTGAATTCGTGTGCTCTGTGAGGGATTACTTTGAGAAAGAAAAGGACAAAGGTGGGCCCTTAATTCCTGTTGTTCAGGTTGTGAAGAGAACTGCAGCAGCATTGAAAATAAGTAAGAACACTGTTGTAAAGATAGGGAAAGAACAGTATAGTGTAGATTGTGACGAGAGTGGCACAACAAAGCTGCACACACCAGGAAAGAAGCGACCGAGAAATAAGCAGGTGACAGCTTTGGACGATTTTCAGAAAGACGCTATTCGTCGTCATATATACAGCTATTATAAGAGAAGGGAACACCCCACTCTATCAATTACAGCTGTCGCTTCAGAAAGACGATCTCTTTAAAGGGAGCAAATTGTCATTGCGTACAGTGTTGAAAGACATAGGCTTCAGCTATTCACTGTTTAACGGACGCAAAATATTAATGGAAAGGAAAGATGTAGTTGCTTGGCGGTGCAGATTTCTGCGCAGGATCATGGGTGTGAAATTCGAAAGTATAGTGTGGTTAGATGAAACTTGGGTCAATGCCAGCCATTCTTTACGTAGAGGCTGGAATGGTGGAACGCCCGAGGGGACAATGGCAGTGCCTGTTGGCAAAGGAGGGCGTATTATTGTCTTACACGCAGGAACATCGAAAGGTTTTGTGCCAAACTGCTTGAAAATGTTTCGGTCAAAAAAGACGGGAGATTACCATGAAGAAATGAACAGTGTAGTATTTCAAGAATGGTTCGAGACATCGCTTATGACGAATCTGACAAGTCCATCAATGATTGTTATGGACAATGCGCCTTATCATTCCGTTGTTCACGATAAGGCACCAACCTTGGCAACAAAAAAAGACGATATCGTTCAGTGGTTGAAACGGCGAAAAGTAGATTTCAGAGAAGATTTAAGGAAGGCGGAACTGCTCGAAACTGTGGCACAAAAGAAACCCCAATTTCCAACATATGTAATTGACGAGATTGCTAAAAGGCACGGGCATGAAATCGTTCGGCTTCCTCCATACCACTGTCACTTCAATGCAATTGAAGGAGTGTGGGCACAGATAAAAAATTACATTGCTGCAAACAATAAAAAATTCACGATCTCTGAAGTGGAAACTCTCCTTCCATCAGCTATCAATAAAGTGACAAGCGAGACGTGGGTTAAAATTGTAAACAGCACTGCAAGTGCCATCAGAGAGGCGGCCAAAACCGAAGGGGTTGTGGAAGAATGCATCGAAAATTTAATTATACATCTGGGAGAGAGCAGTGATAGTTCGAGTAGTGCTGAGGAAGACAATGTCAAATCAGATTCTGACAGTGATGTGAGTGGTGTTTTTCCATTACAGTAACTACAACGTATTCAGGAATGTAAGGAGGGAGTTTGCTATCGATCTACAACCAGATCATCATATTGTGAGTACTTTCTTCAGATTATAACTCTTAATACACTGACCAATTATTCTGTAGCTTGTAGCAGAACAAATTAATAATGCTAATACTTAACAATGGAAACCAAAACTGCTAATGTTCAACAACTTGCGAAAATAGTTTTCATTTCAGTTGTGAAGTTTAACAAATAACTTTATTATGTTTCAGCATCTTAGATACTTGTACTAAATAGCTCTTATCAGTTTTCGACTTAATATATTTCAAGCATCAACTTTAAATAAATTCACGCGTACCAATACGACTTGTATTTTGTCTCGCTTTTATTTCTGCTGCTAGAGAATGCGTGTAGCAGACAGGGCGCCGCGTGCTGTGAGCCACGTTCGGCAACAGCCCCGTCTGCCCGCCGGAACTGTCAGTACCAATCTCTCGTCTCACGGACTATAGCGAATATTCCAACAATGAGTCCAACCAGCCACAGACTGCACACATCGCAGTCAGAGATTTTCATACACAGCATTACGTGGCATTACCAACATAAAAACCTCAACAGCCTACTTACACAATTTCTACCTGCTCGAAACGCGCTTGGTATGTAGGAAGGCTAGTTTCGGTGTACGGAGTTAATCAGTTTAGTAACATTCACTTTACAGTGGGTGGCAGAGTGTACTTAGTCCACCCCTGTCCCTTCTCCCTTTTCCTGTTCCAATACTGAACGGTACTCGAGAAGAACGATTGCTAATAAGCCTCCACATGAGATCGCATCTCTCTGATTTTACCTTCATGGTCCTTTTGCGAGGTATGCGCAGTGCGAAGCAATATTGTCTGACTGCTCTAGGAACGTGTGCCCTCAGACCTTTAACAGTAATGCACTCTATGATGGTGAACACCTCTCTTGCAGCGTCTGATACTGGAGTTGACTGAGAATCTCCATGATCTACATCTACGTGATTACTCTGCAATTCACAATAAAGCGCCTGGCAGAGGGTTCAATGATGCACCTTAAAGCTGCCTCTCTACCGTTCGACTCCCGAACGGCGCGCAGGAAAACCGAGCACTTAAATTTTTCTGTACAAGCCCTGATTTCTCTTATTTTATCGTGATGATCATTTCTCCCTTTGTAGGTGGGTGCCTACAGAATGTTTTCGCAATCGGATGAGAAAATTGGTGACTGAAATTTCATTAGAAGATCCCGTCGTAACGAAAAACGCCTTTGTTTTAAAGATTGTCACTCCAATTCACGTATCATGTCTGTGGCACTATCTCTCCTATTTCGTGATAGTACAAAACGAGCTGTCCCTCTTTCTACTTTTTCGATGTCATCCGCCAGTCCCACCTGATGCGGATCCCACACCATACAGCAATACTCCAGAATAGGGCGGGCAAGCGAGGTGTAAGCAGTCTCTTTAGTAGACCTGTTGCACCTTCTAAGTGTTCTGCCAATGAATCACAGTCCTTAGTTTGCTCTACCCACAACATTATCTATGTGATCGTTGCAATTTAGATTATTTGTAATCGTAATCCCTAAGTATTTAGTTGAATTTATAGCCTTCAGATTTGTGTGACTTATCGCGTAATCGAAATTTATCGGATTTATTTTAGTACTCATGTGAATAACTCCTCACTTTTCTTTATTCAGGGTTAATTGTCACTTTTCGAACCATACAGATATCTTATCTAAATAGTTTTGCAATTCGTTTTGGCCATCGGATGACTTTAGAAGAAAAATGACAGCATCATCTGCAAACAATCTAAGACGGCTACTCAGATTGTCTCCTATGTCGTTAATATAGGGCCTAAAACACTGCCGGCCGAAGTGGCCGTGCGGTTAAAGGCGCTGCAGTCTGGAACCGCAAGACCGCTACGGTCGCAGGTTCGAATCCTGCCTCGGGCATGGATGTTTGTGATGTCCTTAGGTTAGTTAGGTTTAACTAGTTCTAAGTTCTAGGGGACTAATGACCTCAGCAGTTGAGTCCCATAGTGCTCAGAGCCATTTGAACCATTTGAACCTAAAACACTTCCTTGGGGAACGCCAGATATTACTTCTGCTTTACTCGATGACTTTCCGTCTGTTACTACGAACTGTGACGTTTCTGACAAGAAAACACGAATCCAGTCGCACGCAGTTGGATCAATTTGACATCCCCTGTTGGTAGCACTCATTACTTCGTGAGTGTAAAGAGCTAGTTGTGTTTCGCAAGAACGATATTTTCTGAATACGTGCTGACTATGTGTCAACAAATCGTTTTCTTCGAGGTATTTCATAATGTTCGAATACAGCATATGTTCCAAACCCTTACTACAAATCGACGTTAGTGATTGGGCCTGTAATTCAGAGGATTACTCCTACTTCCCTTTTTGGGTACTGATGTGACTTGAGCAATTATCCGGTCTTTAGTTAAGGATCTTACTGTGAGCGAACAGCTGTATATATTTGATAAATATGGAACTATTTTATCAGCATACTCTGAGAGGAACCTGACCGGTATACAATCTGGACCGGAGGCCTTGGCTTTATTAAATGATTTAAGCTGTTTTGTTACACCGAGGATATCTGCTTCTTTGTTTCTCATCTTGGCAGTTATTCTTGATTGGAATTCAGGAATATTTACTTAGTCTTCTTTGGTGAAGGAGTTTCGGAAAACCATGTTTAATAACTCTGTTTCAGGGGCACTGTCATCAGTGACTTCACCGTTGTTATCGCGCAGTGAAGGTATTGATTGAGTCTTGCCACTGGTGTGCTTTATTTATGACCAGAATTTCTTTGGGTTTTCTGCCACATTTCGAGACAGAATTTCGTTGTGGAAATTATTAAAAGCACCTCACATTGAAGTACGCGCTATGTTTCGAACTTCTGCAAAACTTTACCAGTCTTGGGGATTTTGCGTTCTTTCGTGCTTTTTTCGCTGCTTCTGGAACAGAGATCTGACCCGTTTTGTGTACCATGGGTGATCAGAACCATCACATATTATTTTATATGGTATATATCTCTCAATTGCTGTCGATACTATCTCTTTGAAATAATTCCACAATTTTTCCATGCTTACATGATTAGATCGGAAGGAGTGAAAACTGTCTTTTAAAAAGGCGGTAAGGGCATTTTTATCAGCTTTTTTAAATAGATATACTATGCGTTTCTTTTTGATAGTTGTAGGTGTTACGGTATTCAGCCTAGCAGCAACTGCCTTGTGGTCGCTAATCCCTGTATTCGTCACGATACTCACTCTTTGTCCAGGATTATTTGTTGGTATGAGGTCAGGTATGCTTTCGCAATTATTTAGGCTTCGAGTGGGCTCATGAACTAAATGTTCAAAATAATTTTCTGAGAAAGCATTCAGTACAATTTCTGATTACGTTTCTTGCCTGCCGCCGACTTTAAACGTATAATTTTTCCAGCATATCGAGGGTAGATTGAAGTCGCCGCCAACTATAATTGTATGAGTGGGATACCTATTTGAAATGAAACTCAAGTTTTCTTTGAACTGTTCAGCAACTGCATCTTCTGACTCGGGCGATCGGTAAAACTATCCAATTAATAGTTTAGCCCGATTGTCAGGTATAACCTCTACCTATACTATTTCGGTATATTGATAATTTTTACTTTATGGGCCGTCTGACTACAACTGAATGAAACACAGTTTTCGTGCCAAACGCGTTTCGCCTTTGTTTTCTGCAAGACATCTTCAGTGTCCTGGAATATGTACATTTTTTGCTATTTAGTTTACATTTTGGTCAATGTACCTATAAGTTAGAAACAGTTCTAGTGGTTGGTTTTTGCTATTATGTAGTAATATTTTGAGCTGTAGTTACAGGCAGCGTGGACGATTTTTTTAGATATTACGTACCTGTTATATTTTTGGTGTTGTTCATCTTCTTATAAATGTCAATTTGCGGTTTTTTCCCCACAGTTCACAGCAATAGGAACTGAAAACATGTTCTGATGCAATGTTTTGGGTTTTGCTGCCGACTGTCAGATGTTAGTGCCAAGGATCGAATGTTACTGCCAACCTTCGAGTGTAATTATTGAAGTATCTGTGATTCGTTTGTGTATTTATTGTGTGTGTGTGTGTGTGTGTGTGTGTGTGTGTGTGTGTGCGTGTCTGTTCAGAAGATGTTTGTCATGGTTGCTTATTCTCATCGTTCTGCAAATGTGGAATGGTCTGTTTCATACTTCCAACACCTGATATGTTCCTTGTATCGTGTTTTAAAATTCCTGCATGTCCTGCCTATGTATACTGCATCACAACTTTGATATTCAAGTTTATATATTCCTGATTGTTGGAATTTGTCTCTCTTGGTAGCTGGTTGGCTTAGCTATGATTGGTTTTTTTTCCCAGACTAATATGCTATTTGGAAGCCGTGTCTCTTTAGGATGTTTGCAACTCTGTTTGTTAATTTATGTGTGTAAGTCGTGGTGTACCATCTGGTTCTCTTCCCTGTAATGTTGTCATTGTGTGTGTTTGTTGAGTGCGTGTGTAAGTTTCCAGCTTGTGAGTTTTCTTGTATTATGGGATGTTGTGTTTGTTTTGTATTGTGTTTTTATTTTTTGATTGAGCCTGTATAGTAAATGTGTGTCATACCCATTGTTCCCAGCTATTTGTATGATTGTACTCATTTCTTTTTCATAGTTTCTCGTCTTGAGTGGGATTCTGTTAAATCTACGTAATATAGTTTCTGGTTATGGTGATGGTTAGACGTGGAGTGTATTATTGTGCCTGTGGCTGTTGGTTTTTAATGATGTTAAATGTATGTTTGCCGTTTCCTTTATTTATTGTAATGCCAAGAAAATTTATTTGATTTTCTTTTTATTTTTTAAGTGTGAATTTTACGTTCTGATTAGCTTTGTTGATTTCTGAGTGGAGTTTATCAATTTTTTCACTTGGCTCATCTACCAGACAAGTAATGTCATCCACCTATCTGTACCAATGTACGATTTTCAAACTATCATTAGTGGTTATCTTTTCAAATATCTGATTTTCTAGATGACTGATGAAAATGTTTGCTAATGTTCCTGATGTTGGGGATCCCATGGGCAGTCCATCACTTTTTAGATAATATTCATTCCAGAACTGAAAGTAGTTTTGTTCAGTTGTGAGTCTGAGCATATTTGTTATTTCTTTTATTGCTTCTGTGGTGAGGCTGCTGTGGGATGAGAGATTTTGTTCTATGATTTCTATTGTTTCTGTGATAGGGATGGAGGTATAAATAGGTTCTATGTCAAATGAAATGCTGTGCGTTGTATCTGTATGTTTTGTGTGTGTTCTATTAGGTTTCCTGTGTTTGTCACTGTTCTCTTGTTTTCTACTTTATAATGTTTTGTAACTAACTTTTGGAGGTGTTTGACTATGTGGTATGTTGCGGCTTTCTTGAGGTTGGTAACAGCTCTCATTGGCATTCTATCTTTATGTACCTTTGGTTGACTGCAGAGTGTTGGTGCTTGTGAGTTTTTCTGTGTTATGTAGTATTTCTGTTTGTCTGTGAGTGTGTGTTCAATGTTTTTCAGTGTTCGTTTCAGATTATAGGAAACACAGAAAACATAAATCAAAATAGCTTTTGAAGAGATCTGAACATTGATCTTCCCAAACACAGTCCAGTGCGTAAAGCACCCCGTATCATTTATGGGAAATTGGCTTCTGTCTCGGGTTCTTCGGCCGACGTTCATCTAATGATTTTTCTGACGTTTCGCCAGCACGAGTGGCTGGCATTGTCAAAACTTCACCCTCCATTGCCGGTGGTGAACTGGAGCCCAGCTATATAATAATAAAGGATGGGGCCCCTCCACGCCCGCACCAACGTGGTGACCAAACCAAAAGTTCTACTGTCACCTCCGTAAACATGTTAGTTTTTGAATCAGGCGTCACAGGATGCAGGCTGTGATGTTATCCATGCGTCTGGGTAAGACTACTCATTAACATGGTCCATCAGGAGATAGAAGTGGTCGAAAACGATCGAAGGGTAGCGGTTTTAAGAGCAGAGGAAAAAAAGTGCCAAGGCCAGCGTCAAGGGAAAAAAACCTCTGCGACAGTAGGATGGGTAGTAAGGGCAGTAGCGGCTTGCTAGCTGCGACAGAGCATGCAAGGTGAGGGAAGGTTAGCGTGAGGTATCGTGCATCGTTACCTATGTGCTGCGTGGTCGGTAGTGGGGTCAGTCCGGTGCTGCGGCGGGGCTCGCTTGTAGTCTCCTGGGCCGGCCGCAGTGGCTTCCTCCCTGTAACATAAAAGTTCGGCACGGCAACGCATGCGTTGCAGTTAGGCCCTCTGCTGCACCTTGTCGTCAGTGACTTGGTGCAGCTTCATCAGGCCGGTGCAGAACGACGGCGATTGGCTACCGTCCAGCGTCCTCCTCTACTGCACAGCGCAGGACTTCTGCACAGCAGCTTCGAGCAGCTCCGCTTGTTCAGTGAGCTGCGCCGCTTCAGCGTCGGAGAAACGCAGGCCGTTCGCTCTCGCTGTCGCGATGAGGGTCGTCCCCGCGGTCGACGGCGTTGCCACCGGTTCCGCTGGGGCGGCGGTTGTCTTCTTTGCGCCTCTCACCTGCGGTGCTGCTGGAACAAAAGCTGGGATAGGCGCGCGAACGTCCTTCTGCGAGGTCGCAGGAGTGTTCGCAGGTACGACTGCGCTGAGGCCTTGGGCGAAGACTGCACGCAGTTGCCTCAAGGCCTCTTCCTTCTCTGCAGCCACGGCGGCTGCGAAGGCAGCCCTCTCCGCCGCCATGACGGCTTTGAGGGCTGCTGTGGCCTCCTTCACGGCGGTGCCGAGTTCGAGGTCACATCTCTTCGCAGGAAGGCGAGCTGCGTCCTGGCTGCCCGTTTCCGAGCGGCCGTCCCCGCCCCTGGCAGGTGGATCTGCTGCTGCGCCTTCCCTCAGCTGCACCGGGCTGCTCTGCGCCCTACGCCGTTTCCGACGTCGTCTTCTCTTCTGCTGCTGCGTCGGTGCGGCCGCGGCCGCCTCGCCGCCACCGGCACGGCTGCGGCTTGAGAAAGCCGCACAGCCGCGCCAACTGGCGACGTGCGGGCCGCCACACCGGACACAAGTCGGCAGAGCGTTGCTGCCGCGGTCGCAGGCGCGGCTGTCGTGCTCACCTGAGCACTTGACGCACCGCGCCGCGTTGCGGCAATACTTCGCAACATGGCCCTCGCCCTGGCACCTGAAGCACTGGGGCTGAGGATCCATGGCGGTCGGGAGAGCCTCCGTCGTAACCGGGAAGCCCAGCAACTTCCGCAAGTCGAAGATGTCACTCCCGCCGTCGACCGTTTGCACGGTCACGGCATAGAGCGGCGCCCTCTTCCTGTTGGTTCGGTTGTGCAACCTTGCGGCTGCACTACCAAACCCGGCTCGCAGCAGCCCTTCCCGGACCGCTGCCTCATCACAGCACCAAGGCAACCCCCTGAGGAGTGCCTTAGTCGTCTTCATCCTTCCTACGGAAGGTGCCTTCTCTCGCGCCGGCGGCGCGTCGACGATGTGGTCGGCCACTGCGACCTTGATCGCCCTGTGGTCGGCCACGTTTGCGGCTCGAACGCAGATCAGCGAGTCTGTATCGACAGACTCGTAGACCACCTCGTTCCGAGCGCAGCTCGTCATGGTGTCGAACAGCGCTGTCCACCCACCTTTGCACTTGACGTACAAAGGGGGGACAGGCCGCGACTCGTCTTCTCTGGAGTTCCTTGCACGGTCGGCAGACTCAGTGAGTTGCACAACCGAAGGACCCTTCGTAGCGGCAGGTTTCCCTTGCGCACGCTTCTTTCCCATGCTGCGAGGCGCGGAACACGACAATTTGCACGCGTCGTCAAAACAACGCACGACAATTTGCTCTCCGCAGCCCCCACAGCACAGAAAACCTCTTCACGAGCTCTCAACGGCCGAGCTCGCGGGCGCAGGCTATATGTACCTGGCGCGCCAACGTCCGAGGGCTTCTCCGCGGTCATTTCCGGTGCGGTTCTCCTCTTGCTACCTGCGACGGTCGTTCGCTGCAGTACGGGAAGCCAGGATCCGTTGACCTTAAGGCTTTCCTCTTTCTTGTTCAAACTGTTCGCGTGTTTTTGTATTTCTACAGCTTCTCTGAACAAGCGCGTGTGATAGTGCTTCTCTACAGCCAGAACTTCCGTGTCGGCGAATTTTATTACATGGTCGGTCTCATTCAGTGCGTGCTCTGCCACGGCCGATTTCTCCACCTGCCCCAACCTGCAATGTCGCTTATGCTCTTTGATCCTGGTGTTAATGGATCGTCCAGTCATTCCGACATAAACTTTTCCGCATGTGCATGGTATGCGGTATATTCCCGACATTGCAAGTGGGTCTCTTTTCTCCTTCGCCGATCTAAGACACTCTTTGATCTTCCTTGTCGGTTTGAAAATCGTCTTTACGCCATGTTTGCGCAATATACGGCCGATTCTGTCCGTCACTCTGGGAATGTATGGCAGAAAGGCCGTACCCGACAATTCTTTTTCCGGTTCCTTACTTCGCCGAGGTTTGGGCTCTGTTACACTTCTAATATACGTTGTGGAGTAACCATTGCTCCTCAGGACAGTTTCCAGGTGTTGCATTTCTCGTTTGAGGTGTTGCGGCTCACATATTCGTCCTGCTCTCGTTACGAGCGTACTAATCATGCCTCTTTTCTGGCTCGGGTGGTGGTTTGACAGTTTGTGCAGGTATCGGTCCGTGTGAGTCGGTTTTCGATACACGCTGTGTCCCAGATCTTCGCCGTCCCTTGTGACCAGAACATCTAGAAATGGCAGTTCCTTGTCCTTTTCTACTTCCATGGTAAATGTTATGTTGGCATGGAGGCTGTTCAAGTGTCTTAGGAAGTCACTGAGCTGTTCTTCACCATGGCTCCACACCACGAAAGTATCATCGACGTACCTGTACCACACCTTAGGCTTGCAAGTCGCCGAGTCCAGTGCCTGTGCTTCGAATTGTTCCATGAAGAAGTTGGCCACCACTGGACTGAGAGGACTACCCATGGCGACGCCTTCCAGCTGTTCGTAGAAATCGCCATTCCACGTGAAATAGCTCGTGGTGAGACATGCATGGAAGAGCTTTCTGATGTCTAGCGGAAAAATGGCACCGATGTGCTCCAGAGCGTCACTGAGTGGCACTTTCGTAAATAACGAAACAACATCAAAGCTGGCCAGGATGTCGTTTGGTGCAAGTTTCAGTTTCTTCAGCTTCTCAATGAAATGTCCTGAGTCCTTAATGTATGTGTCGGTCTTCCCCACGTGTGGCTGGAGCAGAGAGGCCAAGTGTTTTGCCAGTTTATATGTCGGTGATCCAGGAGCGCTAACGATCGGTCTCAGTGGAACGTTGTTCTTATGGATCTTGGGTAATCCATACAGCCGAGGTGGTAGGGCTTCTGTGTTGCGCAGGTTTCTCTGTATGTCCGCCGGCAGAGAAGACGCCTTGATTAATCGATTCGTATTCCGTGTGATACGTTGCGTCGGATATGCGCTTAGTTTTCGGTACGTCGTCGGATCTAATAGGTCTCGGATCTTTTGCTCATAATCTTCGGTCTTCATTACGACGGTCGCATTCCCCTTATCGGCAGGCAGTACAAATATACTCTTGTCGGCGTTGAGATTCTTAATGGCTTGTACCTCTTCTTTCTTCAGGTTGCAAGCTGGTGGTTTTGCTCGGCGCAGTCAGGAACTTCTGGACCTTTTCTATCAACTAAGTAGCAGAATGCATCGAGACGACTGGGACAAGATTGACAGCATCACTCACAGGAGCATGCAGAACGAACTCGAGCGCTGCACCGATCGACAGAAGAAAAAGTTTGAAAGATGCCGGAAGCACACCGAAAAGGCGACTCCCGACATGTCACACACAGTGATCAACCTCACTGAAAGACAATTGACCGAAGAGCAAGTGTCTGTTCTTCAAAAAGGAGGGAATTTCGCTATCATCCCGAGAACTATACCTATGGAGGACATCATTGCCAACACCGAAGCAGCCATTCGTACCCTTCCTTGTGAAAGGGCAGAGGAAATACGCACAGAAACAGCCAGGATACTGCGTCGAGCAAAACCACCAGCTTGCAACCTGAAGAAAGAAGAGGTACAAGCCATTAAGAATCTCAACGCCGACAAGAGTATATTTGTACTGCCTGCCGATAAGGGGAATGCGACCGTCGTAATGAAGACCGAAGATTATGAGCAAAAGATCCGAGACCTATTAGATCCGACGACGTACCGAAAACTAAGCGCAGATCCGACGCAACGTATCACACGGAATACGAATCGATTAATCAAGGCGTCTTCTCTGCCGGCGGACATACAGAGAAACCTGCGCAACACAGAAGCCCTACCACCTCGGCTGTATGGATTACCCAAGATCCATAAGAACAACGTTCCACTGAGACCGATCGTTAGCGCTCCTGGATCACCGACATATAAACTGGCAAAACACTTGGCCTCTCTGCTCCAGCCACACGTGGGGAAGACCGACACATACATTAAGGACTCAGGACATTTCATTGAGAAGCTGAAGAAACTGAAACTTGCACCAAACGACATCCTGGTCAGCTTTGATGTTGTTTCGTTATTTACGAAAGTGCCACTCAGTGACGCTCTGGAGCACATCGGTGCCATTTTTCCGCTAGACATCAGAAAGCTCTTCCATGCATGTCTCACCACGAGCTATTTCACGTGGAATGGCGATTTCTACGAACAGCTGGAAGGCGTCGCCATGGGTAGTCCTCTCAGTCCAGTGGTGGCCAACTTCTTCATGGAACAATTCGAAGCACAGGCACTGGACTCGGCGACTTGCAAGCCTAAGGTGTGGTACAGGTACGTCGATGATACTTTCGTGGTGTGGAGCCATGGTGAAGAACAGCTCAGTGACTTCCTAAGACACTTGAACAGCCTCCATGCCAACATAACATTTACCATGGAAGTAGACAAGGACAAGAAACTGCCATTTCTAGATGTTCTGGTCACAAGGGACGGCGAAGATCTGGGACACAGCGTGTATCGAAAACCGACTCACACGGACCGATACCTGCACAAACTGTCAAACCACCACCCGAGCCAGAAAAGAGGCATGATTAGTACGCTCGTAACGAGAGCAGGACGAATATGTGAGCCGCAACACCTCAAACGAGAAATGCAACACCTGGAAACTGTCCTGAGGAGCAATGGTTACTCCACAACGTATATTAGAAGTGTAACAGAGCCCAAACCTCGGCGAAGTAAGGAACCGGAAAAAGAATTGTCGGGTACGGCCTTTCTGCCATACATTCCCAGAGTGACGGACAGAATCGGCCGTATATTGCGCAAACATGGCGTAAAGACGATTTTCAAACCGACAAGGAAGATCAAAGAGTGTCTTAGATCGGCGAAGGAGAAAAGAGACCCACTTGCAATGTCGGGAATATACCGCATACCATGCACATGCGGAAAAGTTTATGTCGGAATGACTGGACGATCCATTAACACCAGGATCAAAGAGCATAAGCGACATTGCAGGTTGGGGCAGGTGGAGAAATCGGCCGTGGCAGAGCACGCACTGAATGAGACCGACCATGTAATAAAATTCGCCGACACGGAAGTTCTGGCTGTAGAGAAGCACTATCACACGCGCTTGTTCAGAGAAGCTGTAGAAATACAAAAACACGCGAACAGTTTGAACAAGAAAGAGGAAAGCCTTAAGGTCAACGGATCCTGGCTTCCCGTACTGCAGCGAACGACCGTCGCAGGTAGCAAGAGGAGAACCGCACCGGAAATGACCGCGGAGAAGCCCTCGGACGTTGGCGCGCCAGGTACATATAGCCTGCGCCCGCGAGCTGGGCTCCAGTTCACCACCGGCAATGGAGGGTGAAGTTTTGACAATGCCAGCCACTCGTGCTGGCGAAACGTCAGAAAAATCATTAGATGAACGTCGGCCGAAGAACACGAGACAGAAGCCAATAGGCAGTTTGTCAACAAGTGGCCACGAAAGCCTCAACAATTTTGTATTTATGGGAAAGACGAAAGTACTAAGAAAAATTTTGGTTGCATGGTAGGAAGGCAGGAAGATTAGTGTTTAACGAACCATCGATGAAAAGTCAATTAGAAACCGGTGAATACAGACGTCTTCGTTCAGGCTGCAGCGAGACACTGTGAAAATCATCTACGATACGGATTTCTGTTATCTGATGCAGACCTCCAGATTATTTGATCCTTATGCCCCGCGAAGGTATTATTTGTGAGCTGTTGAGACTGATGTCTTTCATACATCTGATTACTTAAATGATGAGAATCTCCGAGTTTTCTTCAGTTTTCTTTCCGCTGTGAAGGTTTTACAACCATTTATCAGTAAGTCCTCAAGATGATACAAATACACTACTGGCCATTAAAATTGTTAGACCACGAAGATGACGTGCTACAGACGCGAAATTTAACCGACAGGAGGAAGATGCTGTGATATGCAAATGATTAGCTTTTCAGAGCATTCACACACGGTTGGCGCCGGTGGCGACACCTACAACGTGCTGACATGAGGAAATTTTCCAACCGATTTCTCATACACAAACAGCAGTCGACCGGCGTTGCCTGGTGGAACGTTGTTGTGATGCCTCGTGTAAGGAGGACAAATGCCTACCATCACGTTTTCGACTTTTATAAAGGTTGGATTGTAGCCTATCGCGATTGCGGTTTATCGTATCGCGACAATGTTGCTCGCGTTGGTCGAGATCCAATGACTGTTAACAGAATATGGAATCTGTGGGTTCAGGGGGCTAATACGGAACGCCGTGCTGGATCCCAACGGCCTCGTATCACTAGCAGTCGAGATGACAGGCATCTCATCCGCATGGCTGTAGCGGATCGTGCAGCAACGTCTCGATCCCTGAGTCAACAGAGGGGACGTTTGCAAGTCAACAACCATCTGCACGAACAGTTCGACGACGTTTGCAGCAGCATGGACTATCAGCTCGGAGACCATGACTGCGGTTATCCTTGATGTTGCATCACAGACAGGAGCGCCTGCGATGGTGTACTCAACGACGAACCTTGGTGCACGAATGGCAAAACGTCATTTTTCGGATGAATCCCGCGTCTGTTTACAGCATCATGATGGTCGCATCCGTGTTTGGCGACATCGCGATGAACGCACATTGGAAGCGTGTACTCGTCATCGCCATACTGGCGCATCACCCGGCGTGATGGTATGGGGTGCCATTGGTTACACGTCTCGGTCACCTCTTGTTCGCACTGACGGCACTTTGAACAGTGGACGTTACGTTTCAGATGTGTTATAAGCCGTGGCTCTTCCCTTCATTCGATCCCTGCGAAACCCTACATTTCAGCAGGATAATGCACGACCGCATGTTGCAGGTCCTGTACGGGCCTTTCTGGATACAGATAATGTTCGACTGCTGCCCTGTCCAGCACATTCTCCAGATCTCTCACAATTGAAAACGTCTGGTCAATGGTGGCCGAGCAACTGGCTCGTCACAATACGCCAGTCATTACTCTTGATGAACTGTGGTATCGTGTAGAAGCTGCATGGGCAGCTGTACCTGTGCACGCCATCCAAGCTCTGTTTGACTCAATGCCCAGGCGTATCAAGGCCGTTATTACGGCCAGAGGTGGTTGTCCTGGGTACTGATTTCTCAGGATCTATGCACCTAAATTGCGTGAAAATGGAATCACATGTCAGTTCTAGTATAATATATTTGTTCAATGAATATTCGTCAATCATCTGCATTTCGTCTTGGTGTAGCAATTTTAATGGCCAGTAGTGTATAAATACATAAATACACTGACGGAAAACAATCCCAACACCAAGAACGAATTGTGCTAGATAAACGAAAGTTGGTAATCGTGTTTCTACATTTGAAAGATGACATCTGTTCAGACTTTGCTCCACTAGCGTGAGAGTGGCGCTAGAAGTGAGTCAGGTTTGCTTTAAATACGCGCTCTGGGCGATAGTTACCTTTAATACTGAACGTAGTGAGTTGATGTTAGTCAAGGATGACTTTAAGGCAACAAAGACGCCATTATCAACAGCTCACTGAGTTTGAACGATGTCATGTAACTGGGTCACGAGAAGCTGGATGTTCCTTCGCGATATTACAGAAAATCTTGGTGGGAATGTAGCCACTGTAAATGGTTGCTGGTGAGTTGTAGACACTTGTGAGAAGTGGCGCTTGTGAGAAACTGGAATGTGGCGACACTTCTGAAAAATCCGGGATGCCGAGGGACCGGCACAGGGTGTGTCGCAAGTGCTGCGCCGCTACCTGCTCGGCCACTACCCGCTGCTGCTTGGTGTGACTGAGCGCTCGACTTGTACCGGCCCCGGCAGCTGCCGAGGGACATTCACACTCCTCCAGTGCAGCCAGGTTACATTATTTCAGATTTATTTTTTTTTCAGGGAAGAGTGGCCTTAGTCAAATTAGAAATCGGATCTGATATTGCTCCCAAGATATCATATCAACCATTAGTTGCAGCACAGTTATGCGTAAGACCTTTTTCATTGGAATTTTTGTTCTGATTAATCTTACATGGGGTATAATTTTCGCTCAACCTCATACTTAACGATGTATTTTACAGAAACTATAGAAACCGAAAATGTTTTCCATCTTTCAAACACTCACCCAAAATCTGATATGATAGGAGTGGCAGCCTTTTACCATGTAGTAAGAGGAGCCAACTAAAGAATTTGGTTCTCCGTAGAAACTTTTTTCTTTAATTATTTAGAAATAAACCTCAAGTTTCCCATACCACACAGGGAAGTGTACTGAGGTCTAATGTGAGTCCTGCTAGCAATTAGCGTTAATTAATGCAACTTATGTCTTGAAACAAGATGTATTCATCGTCCACTCAGACAGACATTGTTTCTAACATTCTCTACACAAAAATACTGATTGTGATTGTTAGAAAAGCTATGACTTTTCAGACTTCATTAGTGAATCTTTTACAATTTGCAAGAGACATTTAGCCGACTTTGTGTCGTTTCCACGGTACACCACGAGGAGGTAGTCTCTCTTCGTCCCCCATTATATTTATTTACAATATTTTCAGGATGATTATTTGTTTACAATTTTTACAATTGGGCCATCGGAATGAACTGAACCCCCTTTGAATATTTACGAGTGTTGCTGTAGCTTCAGCCATTTCCTTTTCATTGTAATTTCTGTGCATTGGCCACGCAAGTAAGGAATGATTTTATATTGCCGTCAACTTGGAGTCTTGTAAGGGCCTTAGAAACTATCTCATCTGTCTTAATTGCGGACTTCTTTCTTCTTTTCCCACCTAGATTTAAAACTAGTCGGTCAAATTGGTTCCCATGATATTCTGCGTCCTCTCTGAGAATTTTTACTAAGGAGTAAAAATTTGGATGAACCTTCGAAATTAATGTATTAATCCCCGATTCCATCCTTCTGAAACATTGTTGCTGCGGTGGCATCTTCCTGCGCCGTTCCTTATATCCCTTGACATGTCTTCATTATCCAGCCATTGTTCAACAAAATAGTGGTAAACATCCTGCAGTTTCTCATTATGTGGCGTGCTCTCCTGAATGCATAGCCACCCATCATCTAAAATGTCCAGGGGAATGGGGAATGTGAGCCAAAGGGGAACACAATCTTACGTGAAAACGAATTTCTTCGTTTTCCTTGTAGGCAGAAACAAGGCTACAATTCTGCACTTGCCTCCACAAATACTGATTGAAATGGTAGTTGCAGCCATTAATCTTTGCATCAGGAAACACATGTGTTACTGATTGGATGATTGCAGCTTCAAAATCCACCATGATAGCTATAGGATTCCATCCAGGTACGTTGCTCTTAACAGTTGTTTCTCGCTTTTTATTGGGTAGCAAGGCGTACACAGTTGGAAATGTGATTGTTTCCTCCTCAGAACTAGAAATATCGGCATGAACAGTAAATAATTGTCCAAACTGCTTGCCGGAGCTTTTGGACGTTCCATGGACAAAGAACGAATTGCAGTCTGTTAAACAGGATTTTCCCCTTTCGCTGGCGAACACTAACATTATATCATTTGGTCCTCTTCGTCTTCTGCAAGTAAAAATTTGCTCCAATCATTCATTAGCAAATGATGTTCTCGCAGAAATATTCCTGCAACATCGGTCGGATCTTGTGTAGATCACATGCTTTTTTGCCTGATGCGTTGCAGCGATCGTTTTGCACTCCTGTGTGACGGCAGTGATGTGACGATGTCGTATCCTTGATTGAACAGCGGCCCTAACTCTTTAGTGAAAACAGAAGAAACTGAAGTGTCCGTTTCTTTTGCACGCCTTTTGGCGTTTGCCACGTGTTTACAACAGTAGTACTGAACTGCGGTGAGCTACCTGTTTGGTGTCCGTAGCAGTACTGAACTGTGGTGCGCTACCTGTTTGGTGTCCCTGTAGACCGCCCACTACCTGTTCGGCCGGGTCTCCTCACAAATGTCGCTCCTCACAACTGTGCTCCTGTCAAGTGTCCCAACCCCGTTGCTGGTAGCGGTGGACACGGGACGGTGCGGTGAGAAGAAGACAATGGTGCGGACGGCCACGTGGCACTACGGAAAGGGAAAACTGCCGTCTTCAGCGTCTGCAGCAGCAATTCGAGCAGTTGGCACTTCAGCGACGCAAGTAACTGTTACAAGTCGGTTAACTGTTACCATTCTGTTACTTTGGCGATAGCTCCGACCCAGACGCCCAGTAGCGTGCATTCCGCTGACCTCAAACCACCGCCATTGGAGTCTCAACTGGTGTCAAGCGAGAGATCATTGGATGACAGGGTGCAGGCATGTTGTGTTTTCTGACGAATGGTGGGTCTGTCTCGGTGCCAGTGATGACCGCGTGTTGGATAGGTGGGGTCCAGTTGAGAGCCTGCAACCAACAAACCTATCTGAGTGCTAGACACACTGGACCAACACATGGAGTTATGGTCTGGGTTATCCCACGCACCCCGACTGCACATCTGTACATCGGCCTAGTGGTGCGACCTGTTGTGTTGCCAGTCAAGGAACAGCATTCTAGGGGGTATTTTCCAACGGGATAACGCTCGCCCATATACTGCTGTTGTAATGCAACATTTTCTACAGAGTGTCGACATGTTGCCTTGGTCTGCTCGGTCACGAGATCTGTTTCCAATCGAGCACATATGAGACATCATCGAACGACAACTCCAGCGTCATCCACAAACAGCATTACCTGTCCCTGTATTGACCGACCAAGTGCAATAGGCATGGAACTCCATCCCATAAACTGATATCCGGCAGCTGCACTATACAATTTATGCAGATCTGCATGCTGCTTTCTACATTCTGGCTGTTACACAAGTTATTAATGTGCGAGCATTCACATTTGCAGTGGCTTTTCTCGCTCTTACATTAACCTGTGTCTTAACACGTTAATCGCTTAAATATGTTACATACACAAACTTATTCCAGAAATTTCATTAAAAAATGCGTCAAATGGCTCTAAGCACTATGGGACTTAACATCTGAGGTCATCAGTCCTCTAGACTTAGAACTACTTAAACCTAATTAACCTTAGGAAATCACACATATCGAGGCCCGGGGCAGGATTCGAACCTGCGACTGTAGCAGCAGCGCGGTTTTCGACGGAAGCGCCTAGAACCGCTCGGCCACAGCGGCCGACGAAATTTCATCATACTATGTCAATTATTTCTCGGTGTTGGGATTTTTCCATCGCTGTACACGAAAGATAAAACGCCAAGGAGAGTTAGAAAAAACGTCTACAGAAAAATCTCCTGGGCACTATTGTTTACATAAGTTCCCCAATTTATACGAAAGAAACGGTTTACGAGTGCAACTCCAGAGCACGCCCTGCTGCTGCCGCCCTGCACAGAGTGGAGTAAGGGAAGGAGTGGAGTGTGTGGGTCTGCGGGCGCCGCCGTGGGGCGCTAATTGCCGCCCTTACCTGCTGCCTAATGCCAGCGCCGCCATTACGGCAGCCGCTAACCTTTGCCAGTGGCGCTTGTCGCTTAAAAAGCGCACCCGCGGCAGACACCGCCGCCACCAGCTGTAAAGAGGCCCTGCAGGTCTGTAGCTCCCCACCATCCCAGCCACACTGCGTTCGTTCCCAACGCGGCTTGTCTCGAGTTGTCCTCTGCAACCTTGGCCTTGCTGGTTGACTAAAATCATACGTAATCAGATGGCTAGAGGATCGAGCAGTAACATTCCAATACTTCCAGGGTTGGGTACTGGACGAGGTCGTAGTTTGTTACGGTCTGTCTCCTCTCCCCAAATGAAACATGGCGCGTGACGGAGAGTACTTCTCGTCGCCGCTTCACTGTTCCACTTGTGAATGGCGCAGGGGATGAACTATTGTCGGTAAACCTCCGTATTAACTCTAATTTCTCGGATTTTCTCGTTGTTGTTCTTTCTCGAAACATATATGCAAAGGAATGATACGTTTAGTTTACTTTATATTTATGCATAGATTTTACAAGAGTATTACACATGACTTGTTGCAAGTTTTATTCAGAATAAATAACATTTCTTATGGTTTTATCTTTGATACAGATAAACAGTTTTTTAACGTAATAATAATGCTACCAGGTAACCATGTATTCTACACTGCTATGTAAAACTTAAGAACGAGATACACTCCTGGAAATTGAAATAAGAACACCGTGAATTCATTGTCCCAGGAAGGGGAAACTTTATTGACACATTCCTGGGGTCAGATACATCACATGATCACACTGACAGAACCACAGGCACATAGACACAGGCAACAGAGCATGCACAATGTCGGCACTAGTACTGTGTATATCCACCTTTCGCAGCAATGCAGGCTGCTATTCTCCCATGGAGACGATCGTAGAGATGCTGGATGTAGTCCTGTGGAACGGCTTGCCATGCCATTTCCACCTGGCGCCTCAGTTGGACCAGCGTTCGTGCTGGACGTGCAGACCGCGTGAGACGACGCTTCATCCAGTCCCAAACATGCTCAATGGGGGACAGATCCGGAGATCTTGCTGGCCAGGGTAGTTGACTTACACCTTCTAGAGCACGTTGGGTGGCACGGGATACATGCGGACGTGCATTGTCCTGTTGGAACAGCAAGTTCCCTTGCCGGTCTAGGAATGGTAGAACGATGGGTTCGACGACGGTTTGGATGTACCGTGCACTATTCAGTGTCCCCTCGACGATCACCAGTGGTGTACGGCCAGTGTAGGAGATCGCTCCCCACACCATGATGCCGGGTGTTGGCCCTGTGTGCCTCGGTCGTATGCAGTCCTGATTGTGGCGCTCACCTGCACGGCGCCAAACACGCATACGACCATCATTGGCACCAAGGCAGAAGCGACTCTCATCGCTGAAGACGACACGTCTCCATTCGTCCCTCCATTCACGCCTGTCGCGACACCACTGGAGGCGGGCTGCACGATGTTGGGGCGTGAGCGGAAGACGGCCTAACGTGCGGTCCCCTACGGCACTGCGTAGGATCCTACGGTCTTGGCGTGCATCCGTGCGTCGCTGCGGTCCGGTCCCAGGTCGACGGGCACGTGCACCTTCCGCCGACCACTGGCGACAACATCGATGTACTGTGGAGACCTCACGCCCCACGTGTTGAGCAATTCGGCGGTACGTCCACCCGGCCTCCCGCATGCCCACTATACGCCCTCGCTCAAAGTCCGTCAACTGCACATACGGTTCACGTCCACGCTGTCGCGGCATGCTACCAGTGTTAAAGACTGCGATGGAGCTCCGTATGCCACGGCAAACTGGCTGACACTGACGGCGGCGGTGCACAAATGCTGCGCAGCTAGCGCCATTCGACGGCCAACACCGCGGTTCCTGGTGTGTCCGCTGTGCCGTGCGTGTGATCATTGCTTGTACAGCCCTCTCGCAGTGTCCGGAGCAAGTATGGTGGGTCTGACACACCGGTGTCAATGTGTTCTTTTTTCCATTTCCAGGAGTGTAGATAAAGTACCATCACATATTAACATATTAACCGTAGAGATGAATGAAAGTGCGTGAGCATGTTGCAAGAAGTCTCCCAGCCGAGCACAGAAAGCTGGGCGTCGAATAGTCAAGGGCGCCCATGCCCGGGGATCCAGGCCAGGCGGTGGCAGTCGTCCCCCCCCCCCCCCCAGCTCTCTGGGAAAGGAAAAAAATATAGCGCAGTCAAGCGTTTTTCTTTCGAGAAAATGATTTAACAGTCAATATTAACAAGGTCTGAACTAGAACGTTTTTATGGCTACGCTCAAGTCGCCATTGGTGTTCCAAAATATTAAAAATAGTCCATACGGCCAGGTCTTCTTCCCCCCCTCCACCCTGACACAAACTATTGTGAGGCCGCCCTTGCATATTGTGTGGAGTGTGTGACTATGGCGCCAAAGGTGGCTGGCCCCGCAACACGAGGCAGCTTAAGGAACGGGAAAAGATAGTGTATAGTAACCAGTGAGCAGTTACCGTGCAATGTGTTGGTGTTCGTCGCTACATCATAGCGCAGAGACAGCATTTGAATGACTTCACAAGGGAAAGAGTCATCGAGAAACTATCAGAAGAACAATTTGTGAAGAATGTAGCCCAAGAGGTTCCTACTGGTCACAGAATTATTTCATGTGCACGGTGAGCGTTCCGAACCAGAGGCACTGCTCCCCGAAGAAGACGAGCTCGTCGACCAAGGTCAACTGCGACAGCAGACCACCGCTGCATTATGCATTAGGCAAGAAGGAAGCCACATCCAACAACAGGTGCAACTGCAGCAAAATTTAAGAGAACTGTAAGTCACGGAATCTCACCTCCACAGTGGCACAGCGGCTGCATGTGGAGGTCCTCTTTGCCTGACGACCAGTATGTTCTGTTCCGTTGGCACCAGCACACCGACAGCATCGTCTGCGATAGTGCCAGTAACATGGCGTCTCGACCAACGAGGACTGTATTCACGTGCTCTTTTCAGACTGGAGAGTTATTCTGGACGCACTCTCAAATGGCGACAGGTGGAAATAAGTAATACATCCAGAAATATTGTCCAACATGATCGTTTTGGTGGTCCTGGTGTTATGGTATGAGGAGGTATGAAGTTGCATGGACGTACTGATCTCTATAACTTTGATCACGTTACACTCATCAGTCGACGTAATTGTAAAACTGTACTCCTTCCCCGTGGGCGTCTTTTCAGATGTGCATTCGGACCTGACTTCATTTTTATAGATGACAAGTGCACCACCTGCTCTTGTGATTTTGAGCAGTGTATTCGCTATCACCAGCTGAAATTTATTCAAGGTTAATTGAAGTAGATCTTAGAAGTCTAAGATTTCCCATACCATTATCAAAAATGCCTCTGGAAATAACAGATTTAGATGTCTACGTATCAAATAATGTATTGTGATATGCCGTTATCATTCCAATAATAAAGTTCAGTTTATGTAGAATGCTATCACTCCCAACCGTAACAAGAGATGGTACAGGGAAATACATTTATATGCCGGCCGGGGCGGCCAGGCGGTTCTAGGCGGTACAGTCTGGAACCACGCGACCGCTACGGTCGCAGGTACGAATCCCGCCTCGGGCATGGATGTGTGTGATGTACTTAGGTTAGATAGGTTTAAGTAGTTCTAAGTTCTAGGGGACTGATGACCTCAGAAGTTAAGTCCCACAGTGCTCAGAGCCATTTTAACCATTTTACATTATATACAGCCAGAAAAAGAGTATTTACAATTAGATAATCCTAAGAAGTTGTATTTTAAACTCTCGGTAGATCAGTTAAAATGTAAAGAGATTGTCAAGGACAAGTAGATGTGTAAATAAACCTTTGTAATCTTATTCACGTGTGACTGTGAGAGGTGGCATGAGCCCCCTCTCATATTTCTATCTTACGATTCTCCTCTCTAAGTGCATGCGGTGGGAAGTCGCTATTCCTTCACACGCGGACTTCCCACGCAGCGTCTCTCGTCACCCGGGTGGTCCGGTGACAGGCGGGTTAAGCCGACGTGTGTGAGGCAGTCGAGTGAATGCTTTGCAGACGCCGACATTGTCAAGAGACACGCCCGCTGGGGTGTGAAGTAGCGGCTGGGCTAGAGGTTCCGTTACTTCGGAGAAACTTAGCGAAAACACTTTCTGGCGGGCTACCAGCGAGGCGTGGGAATGACTTGTGTACCCAGGCAGTTGTGGCGGGAAAATTCCCGCACTTTCTGCAAAATAGTAACGGTGATTGGTTTGCTCAGGGCATAGCGCCGTGACGTAGCAAAATCAGCACAGAAATTGGCGCCAAGAATCTCCATTGGTGGAATGGTAGTGCTCCGGCAATGGAGTGGAATTTCCGCCGGTTTTCGGGTTGCTGATTGGAACGTAACCACGGCCACTGTCGTGGGGGCGGGAATGTTGTGTGTTCGGCCTGTACGGGTGCTATAGGGAGTCGGCAGTCGCCTTTCGGTCGAGGACGTCGAAGCAACCAGCCCTCGCCTGCGGTACGCCAGATCGTGTTCTGGCAGTCAAGAAGACAGTTTTGGTAATGTATGTCCGCAGCACCGGCAGATAGGGATTTTCCTAGGTGATAATCAGAGCTCAGCAGAGCGCCTGTTCGTCTTTTTCTAACTTTGTTCTGTCTAGAGTAGCAGCAATTACTGTTGGGTTAGCGGTGTGTCTCTCTTGAGATTTGAGTGGCAAGGAATTGGCTCCACATACCACTTCGTCTTATACCTCACGATCTAGTTTAGGGACAACTTCACCTTTACAGTGTTTGTATGAGTCTCCAATTCGAGCCAATTTAATGTATCATAAATTAGAATTCATGTGTTTTTGTTTATTAATTTGTGTTTAGTCTTAATAAATCATATTGTTATTTTGGACAGAACTTTCATTCTGTTAATCGATAGAGCAACCCTATCATTCCTCACTATGCTAATGAAACCTTTGTTTATTTAACTTATTTATCAAATTAAATTATTGCAGGTGCCAAACTCTCTTCTACTCCACTGGCAGGGTTGATTAGAGTCAGTTCGCGTATTTTTTTATCCTTGTGCAACAGCAAAAGTCGGAGTTAGAATAGGGGGGGCTTAGAGCATGATTTACATATGTGGATTCTAGTTGAATTTAGTGATAAATACACTGCTAGCCCCGGCACCTCGCATAATATGGCGACCCTTAGCCTCGGATCTTTCCTGAGAATCACTGATTAACAAACAGTATTCTTAGTACGAACATTCAAATTTTTTCTCAAATTTTTTTTATTGATTAATACCCAAGTTTTTTTCTGGTAGTTCCGCGTTTAGTTTTAAGTAGCGGCGCATGATTACAGTTTTTGTTTTCAGTGTATATTTTTTTTTTCATTGTTTTTTGTGTTTCGTTGATGTGGTGTCCGTACCACATCGCACTTTGTCGGATTTGTGTGCGGTTTCTGTACCACATCAAATTGTGTTTGTGATTACAGCGTTGGAACAGCGTTGTTGAAATTTTATGTCTATGTGTAAAAATATATGGAGTAGATTAATTTAATTGTGCATTCTAGATAAATTTGTTTTTCATGAATGATAACGAGAAGTAAGGCACGACTATTATCGATCGAAGCTAAAACAAAAGAGGATAGAATAATGGATAAGGGGCAGTTTACTGACGGGAATAGGTTCGGAGATGAGATGGGCACATTTTTAGCAGGACAGGACGCCAGGGTCATTGATGAGGAAGGTGATTTGGACGCGATCTTAGAGCAGCGTTGCGGCCGTGATTATGATAGTGAGGTAGAGGATGAAACAGAGACAGTCACACAGGTCGAGACGGTAGCAGAAGTTTATAATCAAACGAATAAGAGCAGACAGGGGCCAGCTCGGCCACGTCAGAGCTCTAGCGCCCAGGTGTCCAGAGTTACATCACCCATGTGTGACGAGGATCAAATTGATGACATTAACCCAATACTGAGCTTCCTACGATCAATGAAAGAAGAAGCTGACGAACAGCGTAAGAAGGAGAAAGAAGAAGCTGACGAACAACGCAAGAAGGAGAAAGAAGAAGCTGACGAACAACGTAAGAAGGAGAAGGAAGAAGATGAGAAACAACGCAAGAAGGAGAAAGAAGAAGCTGACGAACAGCGTAAGAAGGAGAAAGAAGAAGCTGACGAACAGCGTAAGAAGGACACGGAGGCAATAATTTCGCATATAGGGGAAATTCGTGGGGAATTATTAACAATAAAGAAAGAATGTGGAGAAGCAAGACAAATGTCAATGGTAGCACAAAAAGTAGCAGGCCTAGCCAAAACGGCAGCAATAGGGGCAATGAAAGTCGCGGAATCAACTTCTAAACTCGCAGGGCGCTTGCGACGTACAACACAATCCCACTCAAAATCCCTAGCATTCTTAAAAACTCAAGGTAATATCGCGGTTGCGAACACCACGAAACGAATGGAAGAAGTAGAGAGTCGGATAGCAAAACTAGAGCAAAACGGGCACACGAGCACTGCGCGTTCGGATACCAATGATGGAGTACAAAGAATTGTGTCTCCAAGGAAAAGCCCGCCGTGCTCTAGCCCATTGACCGAGTGCGGAACTAACAATGCACACGCAGAAACAGCAAGTAATAGCTCCAATAATTATAGCCCACTTAGGAGAGTGAATTCTGAGTGCCACTTCCACTGTGATACAGAGGTTGCACATCACAGTTATCAGCAAGATAGAACAGGACACTCAGCAGACGTGCAAGTATCGGAAACGAGTGACAACACCAGTGCGAGGATCAGACAGGATTTTGATCACAATCACTTCCTGTCGATACTGAAATTCCAGAAGTTCAAAGAAAATGGAGGGTCGATGCATCCGAAGAGCTGGGTGATGCAGTTTACAAATTCATTACCGGCATCATGGCCAACCCAGGCAAAATTAGAATTCACGTGTGGACACATCGAAGGCCAAGCCGCGGAAAAGATGCGGGGTGTGGCAGTGACGTGTCGGACTTATCAGGAATTTGTTGGTGCATTCCTGCGGACCTACTGGTCAAAGGAAACGCAAGACAGGATTAAAGAGGAAATAATATTTTGTCCTGAACTGGAAGTGTCCGGGCATAGGAGCGCAACCAAATTTCTTGATGATTTACTCAAGAAGAATCAATTTTTAGATAGTCCATATAGTAACGGAGAAATCATTAAATTTTGCTTTTCCAAATTGCCAGTTAGGTACCAACAGACACTTGTCGGCAAGTGTGGATCTGACATAGAAGCATTCAAGAGTCTATTGCGCGAACTCGAAGTAGTCTTTGATAAACAAGACGCAAGGGACAGGAAGAAGGGGCAAAGTAACAAATACCACCGGCCAGGAACAGAAGACGACAACAGATCGCATAATCGCACTGGTCAGTTAGGAAACCAGGGTTACGGAAGTCAAGGTTACGCTATTCAAGGTTATGGAAACCAAAGACACGGAAACCAGAACGTCAGGGAGCAGGGTCAATCTAGACAAGGAATCTGGGATAGGAGGAATAACGAACGGCAAAGCGACCGTAATTGGAGAGAGCGAAACCAAGGACAACAGTGGAACCAGGAGATTAAAACTAGACCCGCAAATCCTAATGCACGTCAGAGGAGGGGGAGCTTAACAAGGGATTGACGCCAGACTAGTGCGAACACAGGCCGCCGGAATTTCGCACGTAATCTCGGACCTGGCCAACTACGGATGATACATTACGAAGATTTATCAGAAATCCTGCTCGAGGAACATAAAGCAACTCCTCGACAAGATCGGCAGCCTCTTATCACAGTAGCAATAGCTGAAAAGAGTATGAATGCGATAATAGATAGTGGAAGCTACATAACAGCAATATCCGAGGCAGCATACAAGAGGTGCTCTCAGGAGATGGACTGGCCTGTCCTATCGGTTAAGAAAACCAAAATAAAAGGGGCATTAGCGGGTAAATGTACGGAGGTCACCCAACAAACAAGACTGGAATTCTCCTGCCAAGGACACAAAATAGAGTCTAACTTCTGGATCGTGCCAAATCTGGCGATCGACATGATAATAGGAACGGACTTCCTAAATGAACATGAAGCGATAGTTGATCTAGGACGAGGTGAAGTGGTTTTGAGGAAAGGGAATCCCGTCCACATTAAGTTCGACGACCAGCTGATCCCAGCTCAACTACCGTCTAACTGTGTACGGATAAACTATGCGTGTCTGAAAGACAGAAAGGAAGAACAGGTCGACGTTGCGGGTAAGGGAGAGGACACGGATGAGAATGAAGTCGGAATAATGGGAGAAATAAAGGAGAAAATAGGAGAAAAAGTGGAAGCAATAAAGGATATAAGGAGCGACCACCGCAAAGAACTTCATAAATTACTAGTAGAACATGCGGAGGTCTTCCTTCCCAAGACAGGATCAATAAAGAACTTCCAATATGAATTTCGTGTTCGTCCGCACAACCAGTTTCGTGTGCCACCCTATCCAATCCCCTTGGCATATCGACAGAAAGTAGCAGCTGAAATTACGCGAATGCTGAGTGAAGGAATAATAGAACCTACGGCTTCAGCCTATAATAACCCGTTAAGAGTAGTCGAGAAGGCAGATGGTAGTATTCGTTTAGTCTTGGACTCGCGACAAATTAATACCATAATAGAACCCGAAACAGACAGACCGGAACGATTAGAGGAACTCTTACAAAACTTCCATGGAATATCAATCTTCTCATCAGTTGATCTAAAATCGAGTTTCTGGCAGATCGAGCTCCATCCAAATTGCAGACAGTACACAGCCTTTTTAGCATTTGGAAGATGTTACCGGTTTCGTCGTCTACCATTTGGTTTGAACGTTTCATCTGCCGCATTCATTCGGGGGCTGGACGGCATACTAAGCGATAATTTGAAACGTCATGTCACCAGCTATGTGGACGATTTGCTGATCGCGGAGAAATCTTGGGGAGAGCACAATGCGGTCCTCGGTGAACTCCTAGCGACATTCAAGGAACACGGAGTGACTATCAATATCGAAAAATAGAATTTTGGGACGTCCTCTGTGAAATTTCTAGGACATATCATCACGGGTGAGGGCATTGCGCCAAATCCCGAAAAGATCGAAGTGATTGAAAAGTTTCCCATTCCTACGACAAAGAAGCAGTTAAGGGGGTTCTTGGGGATCATAAATTTTTACAACCGCTTTATACATGTCAAAACTCAGAGCAGTCCTCGGTTGCATCAACTTACAGGAAAGAAGATTCCTTGGGAATGGGATGAGGCGGCTGAATCCGAATGGAAAGCATTAAAATTCGCATTATTACAAGCACCCATCCTATCACACCCTAATTTAGCAGAAGAGCTTTGCATAGTAACGGACAGTACATACTCCGGTCTGGGTGTCATGGTGTTCCAAGACTATGTACATGAAGGAAACAGGGTGTGGAAGACAATTGCGTTTGCTAGCAGAGTACTAGCCAAGAGTGAGAGGAATTACTCAGTAACCGAGTTAGAGGCGCTGGCTATTGTATGGGCGTTTGAAAAATTCAGATACCTTCTGTTTGGTCGCAAGACGAGGGTCTACACAGACCACAAGGCACTCGAGTTCTTGATGACTGCAAAGCTTAATCACAGGCGGCTCATTAGGTGGGCATCATATCTACAGCAGTACAACTTTTCGATAGAATATATCCCCGGCAGTCAGAACATTATTGCAGACGCCTTATCACGGTCACCGATCGGATTTGAGCACAACATGGAAGAAGATCTGGAGGAAAATCACTACTGCCTTTTCTATATGCAGAAAGTAGCCTTTGAAAATTTTATTACCTGTAGTATGCAGGACATCAAGACGCAGCAAGACAAGGACCCTGCCCTAGTGTTATTGAAACAGAAATGGATAGACAGAAGACACGCCACCATCAGGCAGTTCTACCTCTTGCGGAAAGGCATAATTTTCCACCGAAATTATGCCAATGACACTGAATGGGGGGTATGCATCCCTGAACACCTAATAAACAAGGTTATATGGCATACTCACCTCAGCTATGGACACTTCGGACCACGCAAGTGCAATCTCAAGCTTAGGACCATGTGTTACTTTCGAAACATGGAGCGTCGAATACGGAGGGTATTGTCGGTGTGTAAAGACTGCCAAAAGGCTAAGCACACCACTGTGAGCATGCAGGCACCATTATACCCAATCGTACCGACCAAATTAAGACAATTAGCGGCAACAGATTTGATGGGACCTTTGCCAAGAACAAGAAGAGGATATACTTACGTATTAGTGTTTGTTGAACTAACGTCCAAATACGTTACCTTTACGCCACTGAAGAGGGCGACAGGACGAACCGTATCACGAGCCCTAATCCGTGATTTCCTACCACAGGTTGGTCGTGTGAGTAGAATTATTTCTGATAACGGGCCACAGTTTAAGTCAAAAACATGGAAGGAGACGTTGCGTCGATGTAAAATTGATCCCATTTTTATATCTTCACACCATCCGAGCTCGAATGCTGCAGAACGGGTTATTAAAGAACTCGGAAACTTGTGCCGGTTGTACTGTAACAAACAGCACACGACATGGGACGTTTTCCTTAAAGACTTCCAGGAGGTGATCAATGAGGCACCCCATGGGATAACAAAATTGGCACCCATTACAGTACTGAAAAACCGGATTCCTAAGGACTTGATAACCAAGGTCGTAAACTTCCCACCAAGGGCGCGAACGCAGCACCAAGCCATAGTGGATTTGGCTCTCAAGAGGATACGGGCTGCAGCAGAGGTCAGGAAGAGACGTGCCGACAGGGGAGCTCGTCTACGACACTTCCAAATTGGACAAAAGGTGCTCGTTAAGTCTTTCCGACTTTCGAACAAACAAAAAATGAAATGCCAAAAATTCTATTCTGTTTACAACGGCCCGTACCGTATAAGGAGAGCAGCTCACCACAATGCTTATGAATTGGAGACGCTGAAAGGAAAGAAGTCCATAGGACTTCACCACATCTCTCACATAAAGGAGTTCGTGGAATAGTAGTAGTGTAAGTGGTGTACATAGTAGAATAGGCATAGATATGAACCTTTCTTCGGGGAACAATAACCGTTGCATTAATAGATTAAGATTGCTAAAGTATTAACACGCTGCGTTGTCTTGCATAAGAATTTACTGCTGCTATCCTCTTTTTTTGTCTATGTTCGGGATCTCCTCTGTCGTTGCGATAAGAGGCACTACCTTTCCATGAGCAATGTTTTTGTCCTTTCCTATCTGGTGTCCATGTTAAGGGATAAAGATGAGTGACGAGATGTCGCACAAACGGGCGCATACAAGAACGTGCTCTTAGAAGCGTTCTGAGAAGTCGTGATACGCTCCATAGCGGCCACAACCAGTTCGTGAATCGTTCATACCAATGCTTGCAGGCACGCGTCAGTGCACTGCAAGATTGTGCTATATTGCGTGATTTCGAGGATGAATATGGGCAGTATAGTTTTTTTTGCAGAGCTGCGCCAGCATCGTTGTCTTGCAAGTCGGGGTGATCCTGTGAGCGTTTGACTCCAATGGTGCCCTAGACGAGAGAAATGCGAGCATAAAGCCTACCATGCCAATGTGCTGGTTGGGGATTTAGCGTGCTGCTCGTGACTGTCACAGATGAATAACCAGGGACTTATACTTGGATATTCGTGACATACTGTGTAGCTGGCGTGTGTTGGGCGACTGAATCCTCAACAGGAACCAGTCCTGGCTTGGTCATATTACATTGCCTCTGGAAAGGTGTGCTTTAATCGCGAAAACCGCATCACATAGAGAAGGAAGTTGCAACTATAAATTTATTGTCTTGTATAGCCATGGCTAACCCAGTCTCTGGAGTTTCAGTGAGGCGTAATGAAAACTCGGAGGTCATGTCGTACGGCGCGCACATCACTGTCGTCAATAGCGGTGAGCAGCGAGACATCTCAACGTAACAGGAATTATGTAAGAGTTTTGTATAAGGTAAACAAAAAAAATAATAAATAAATAAATAAAATAAATAAATAAATAAATAAAAGGGAAAGTACGATATACTAGGATAAGTTAAACTGTAGGATTTAACAATAACTAGATTATTATTGTGGGGGCTTTCTACCACAAGTGTGGCGCGCGCCTGTTGAGATGCTATTTTTCAGGTCACCAAACCACAGACCCGAGATGGAGGGACGACGGGCGAGCGGAAGTAGCATAGTTGCATGTTCCTTATAGCACAGTAAAACTTAGACCTGCATAACGACATAATTGAATTAAAGGACATAGAATGTAGATCGTTGGCTAATGGTAGTTAATTCTTGAGCATGTCTACTGTCGATCTATATAATTAACAGTAACATTAGTGCGGGCCCGCACATTTAGTTCTTCATCCAATATAGCGTCACACACCATGTACAATAGTGAGATCGGTCTCTACACAAATATCAAGATAAATTATTTCCATGATTTTTGTTATGATAGCTACAGATAAATAACTATAAAATTAAAATTAGAGTGTCTGAAATGACAGACCATCAATGTATCGTGATGTAAATTTATTATAACATAGAAGGTCATGGGGAAAAGTTAGGCATAAGATTTTTGTAAGAATTGTGCAGATGACGGGGATCGTGGCAATGCAGGGGCCAGCCGGAGGTCATCGGCTACCTGCAAGAAGAAAGCGTCAGCGCGCTACCTGATGTGAAGGGCGGGAGAGCATCCGGTCCTACCAGCTGACAGCACGGGGCCTTGTACCTGAGGGATTAGGCGGCAGACAGCCCTCGCCGGGCCACAAGCGAAAGTGGGGCTGGCCGTTGACACTGACACGCGACCCACACGCGACAGCCTGCTAGCTCTCCGGACGCGGCAGCCGTTTGGAGGGATTCCCTACGGCAGACCACCTTGTCGTGAGTACAGGAAGAAGATCACATATCGTGTCAGAACCTGCGCCTCATGTGCCTCAGGACAGAAAGGGACGCTCTATACTCACCTGTTTGGGTTTTTACAACTCACTAGCATTGGCCGATCTGCATACACAAAGCAGTATCGTGCCACACTAACAAATGTATGGTCTCATTTCTTACTTCTCCTCTCTATTAGAGAGCAGTTTTAACAATAGTCGCTCCTAGTTCGATCCTGTATGGATGACATCACACACTTGTGGAGTCACTCCACGTGCCATCATCCCTCGTCGAACTGCAATATTGGGAAACGTAAAGTTCTGTCCAGCGAGAGAAGAGACCTAGACTAGTGATGTATCCCAACGAGTAGACCTCAGAGACAATTAATCGACGTGAGGAGAGCCTATCACTGTGTCTTCCTACCGTACTGCCGTGATCATATGCATGGGTCTGACTACAATCTCAACAGCGTACTGCAGACACTCCAGAACTCCCTATTGCTGGCCACAACGTAGCAACAACACCCGACGTTTAGCCTTATGTGATGTCAGTACTGTGGAATTAGTGAAGTGCCACGGATATTTCTAACAATGTGATTTAGTGCCTCATTCTCAGCACAGTCGTGAACTTTGTGCAATGTGCACGCACAATTTGATGCCCCATGAACCTTGTTTTTTTTCTTAAATTTATTTCTCTTATGTTGTTTTTGTAATGTATGTTATACCTTGTATGCGTTTGTGTTTTACACTGTAATTCTTATTACAGATTACTGTATTGTTCTCCACATCATGCTTTTTTTTGTATTTTGTGTTTACATCATGCTTTTTTTTTGTATTTTGTGTTTATTGTTGTGTGTATGCAAACAGTGTGCCTGAAGTCCCCATAAACTGAAGCAGATACCACCACTGTCATTGTGAATGGACCATCAGTTCAGGGAACATTTTGTAATGGTTATTCTTGCTGCAGGGAGACAGAATGAATCGGAGGTTGTAACTAGATTCTGAAAGCTCACGAAGAGATTGTTAACTTATATAGTATCATGTGTGAGTGAGTTCAGGTTAGTTTAATGATTAAAATTGTTGTAACATCTTGGGCATTTAATTGCGGAGCACTCCAACTCTGATTGTAAAGAATAAACTGCTCCATATTTGGCTCAGATGCCCGGGCCATATTTATAGCGTGAATGTCTGCGTGAGTCGGTGTTTGGGAAGGGGCTCCCTGGGTATGGATGTGTGATGTGAGTGTTAGTGTTCCATATTAAGAAGGTGAAGTTGGCTACATCATAAATAATCCTCCCTCTATGAGCTGCATTTTTCAGTTGCAGTGATTTTTTTTATAGAGTGCGGCATGTGGAGTCAGTTTTTAAGATTGTTCTTGGGCGATTGACTCACTACCTTGCTCCTAAGTGAGCCAACCGCTCACCAATTACAATCTAAAATGGCGTAGGGGCAATGAGAGGTGGCATGAGCCCCCTCTCATATTTCTATCTTACGATTCTCCTCTCTAAGTGCATGCGGTGGGAAGTCGCTATTCCTTCACACGCGGACTTCCCACGCAGCGTCTCTCGTCACCCGGGTGGTCCGGTGACAGGCGGGTTAAGCCGACGTGTGTGAGGCAGTCGAGTGAATGCTTTGCAGACGCCGACATTGTCAAGAGACACGCCCGCTGGGGTGTGAAGTAGCGGCTGGGCTAGAGGTTCCGTTACTTCGGAGAAACTTAGCGAAAACACTTTCTGGCGGGCTACCAGCGAGGCGTGGGAATGACTTGTGTACCCAGGCAGTTGTGGCGGGAAAATTCCCGCACTTTCTGCAAAATAGTAACGGTGATTGGTTTGCTCAGGGCATAGCGCCGTGACGTAGCAAAATCAGCACAGAAATTGGCGCCAAGAATCTCCATTGGTGGAATGGTAGTGCTCCGGCAATGGAGTGGAATTTCCGCCGGTTTTCGGGTTGCTGCTTGGAACGTAACCACGGCCACTGTCGTGGGGGCGGGAATGTTGTGTGTTCGGCCTGTACGGGTGCTATAGGGAGTCGGCAGTCGCCTTTCGGTCGAGGACGTCGAAGCAACCAGCCCTCGCCTGCGGTACGCCAGATCGTGTTCTGGCAGTCAAGAAGACAGTTTTGGTAATGTATGTCCGCAGCACCGGCAGATAGGGATTTTCCTAGGTGATAATCAGAGCTCAGCAGAGCGCCTGTTCGTCTTTTTCTAACTTTGTTCTGTCTAGAGTAGCAGCAATTACTGTTGGGTTAGCGGTGTGTCTCTCTTGAGATTTGAGTGGCAAGGAATTGGCTCCACATACCACTTCGTCTTATACCTCACGATCTAGTTTAGGGACAACTTCACCTTTACAGTGTTTGTATGAGTCTCCAATTCGAGCCAATTTAATGTATCATAAATTAGAATTCATGTGTTTTTGTTTATTAATTTGTGTTTAGTCTTAATAAATCATATTGTTATTTTGGACAGAACTTTCATTCTGTTAATCGATAGAGCAACCCTATCATTCCTCACTATGCTAATGAAACCTTTGTTTATTTAACTTATTTATCAAATTAAATTATTGCAGGTGCCAAACTCTCTTCTACTCCACTGGCAGGGTTGATTAGAGTCAGTTCGCGTATTTTTTTATCCTTGTGCAACAGCAAAAGTCGGAGTTAGAATAGGGGGGGCTTAGAGCATGATTTACATATGTGGATTCTAGTGGAATTTAGTGATAAATACACTGCTAGCCCCGGCACCTCGCAACTGGAATGAGTGTAAAGTCCAACTATCGCAAAACAAGCACATCTCAAAGAATTGCGCCCGAAAGTTAAATACGAACCTTAGGAAACAGTTTCTGTACACATATTAGTAACAACAGCATTAAGCCCAAAGGAACGAAGTATGGCCATTTTGTGTGACTAACAGGCTTCCAGGAATATTTACCTATAAGTTACGGGATTGCTAACTTTTCAAACAAACTGTAAAGACTATGAATTGCAAGTGTACATCCAGACAAATATCATAATAAAGACCATTGCCACTAGGAGGGACATAGTCCCAAGTTGTTGTTGTTCTGGTCTTCAGCCCAGAGATTAGTTTGATACAACTCTCCATGCTACTCTATCCTGTGCAAGCTTCTTCATCTCCCAGTACCCACTGCAACCTACATCCTTCTGAATCTGTTTAGTGTATTCATCTCTTCGTCTCCCTCTACTATTTTTACCCTCCACGCTGCCCTCCAATACTAAATTGGTGATCCCTTCATGCCTCAGAACATGCTCTACCAACCGATCCCTTCTTCTAGTCAACTTGTGCCACAAATTTCTTTTCTTCCCAATTCTATTCAGTACCTCCTCATTAGTTACATGATCTACCCATCTAGCCTTCAGCATTCTTCTGTAGCACCACATTTCGAAAGCTTCTATTCTCTTCTTGTCTAAACTATTTATCGTCCATGTATCACATCCATACATGGCTACACCCCATACAAATACTTTCAGAAAAGACTTCCTGTCACTTAAATCTATAATCGATGCTAACAAATTTCTCTTCTTCAGAAACGCTTTACTTGCCATTACCAGTCTACATTTTATATCCTCTCTACTTCGACCATCATCAGTTATTTTGCTCCCCAAATAGCAAAACTCATCTACTACTTTAAGTGTGTCCTTTCCTGATGTAATTCCCTCAGTATCACCTGATTTAATTCGACTACATTCCATTATCCTCGTTTTGTTTTTGATGATGTTCATCTTATATCTTCCCAATATTACAGTTGAAATTGTTCGTTGATGAGAATTTATTTTTGTAATGTCTAGGTTAGACTACCTACAGCTGGAAAAGACTGGAGGATGTGGAACTGCAGATTGACTAACAGCAAAGGGAAATGGATTTTGAGACAAGAGTCCAACACCGTTCTATAGCTACATATAGAGACTTAATCGTTACTATTACAATAGTAACGATTACTGTTACTCACATAGCCCATATTGCAGACAATTTTATGA
This sequence comes from Schistocerca nitens, assembly GCF_023898315.1. Taxonomy (NCBI): domain Eukaryota; kingdom Metazoa; phylum Arthropoda; class Insecta; order Orthoptera; family Acrididae; genus Schistocerca; species Schistocerca nitens. The sequence continues at coordinate 596,387,819 of NC_064614.1, read as the reverse complement.
GTTTTCTACAGCCTGTTTTGGAGGTGGAAATTGTTGCCAGTCAACATGTGTTAAGACTACTGTAGTTAACACACCTGGGTCTGCTCTACTGAGAAGGACAGATGACATTGTCATCTATGAGAGACAACCTCATGAAGAAGAGGATAAAGTGTGTTTATAAAGTAGAAGGTAGTAAAGAAGTATGGATATCATGTAGCTAGGTATAAGAAGTACAAAAAAACAAATGCATGTGTAAATTTAAAGGAATTACTGGCACATTATATATGTGCTCGTGAATTATTTTAGGGGCGAGGATTCATGGCTATCGAATTCTATTAATAAGTGACATGACTGTGAGGAAAGGAGACAAAATGATTAAGAATGATATTAAAACAACGCACAAGGCGTTGTGTCAGGCGGACATCAGAAAGTGGGCCAGGGTTCTGTAAGAAACCAGATTTTCAGCTGCAATGGCTAGGCGAGGCCTATGCCATCGGGCACCAAGGTGACTAGCTGACACCTGCACACGGGCTGAATGTTCAGGAGCCTTCTAGAAGGTTATGGAAGAATATTTACGAAGACCTTCGAAAGATCAGGCGACAACATCTCTACAAGAGAAACTCATGTGAAAGTCCCTGAAAAAACAGTATGTAAACGGCCAATGCAAAGGACCAAGTCAATCGGTACCATGAGTTAAAAGGAGTGAGAACCAGGAAGCAGCTGGTAGCAGCGCAACAGCCAGGACGTTGGGAGCAGTCGCTATAGAGTGACACTTTTATTCCAATGCAGTAAAAACCACGAGAAGATTGTACGCACTCGAGGGAGGACAACTGAGCTTCCGTTAAATATTCATTAACAGTTGTTATCTTCATCAGGTTACCTTCCATTCAGAAGAATGTTGCACGCAGCGACTGTTATATTGGCTTGTAAATAATAGATTTCAGCTAGCAGTCGCCCTTTTTAAATTTTATTGGCAGGTCTAGATTTCAGCTAGAAACTAGCCATTCTCAATGCACTATAATTTTTTATCAATGCATGTAATGCCTGTTGGCCGGGCTTTATCCACAGTTCGTTGAATACTAGTTTCTAGCTGAAATCTAGATCTGCCAATAAAATTTAAAAAGGACGACTGATAGCTGAAATCTATTATTTGCAAGTTATTATCTTGAATTTTCTGCCTGTAAGAAAATAAAAGACTCTCTAGAGTTCGCCTGTAGTAGTAGTAATGTGTCGTCTTTTTCTTTCTCCTTTGCCTTTATCCCGCGCCTACACGAGATCAGCATGGTTATTATCGGATTTGGTTATGTTAAAATTAGAGAGTGACCAGATGCCCTTACTGTCGCACTCCTTTACCCCTAGGGATAGAACCTATGCACCTCAATTCTTTACATGTAGTGTTATCCGTATGGAAGTGTGAAAACGTTTTCTAAAACTACGTGAATCGTGTAATTCAGAAACATGGGTACCAGTCCATTATTCACTTCGACAGGTGTGCGAAACCGCCCAAAACCCACGTCCAGACTGGCAGGCACACCAGTGCTCGTCGTTAATCCACCGGCGGATTCGATCTCCTGTACACCTGCCAGCATCCCGGAAGCAGCATGCTACAAGGCGCGACTATCTGAGCAGCCAGTAGTCGCAGCAACGAATAACAGTTGATATTCTCTGTGAGTCGGAGTATAAAGAGGGAACAGCGCTGTCTCGCTCTTGTGTTTCATTGTGGTTCAGTATTCGACTGCGTAGTGCTGGAATGATTTAAAAGCACAGTACTCGTCTCCGATAGCGGAATGTACAACTCAAGAACCGAGAGTTGCTGGAAAGGACTAACATATACGAGGCAACTCAATGGCCACCACACTGACCATGTATCCCGGTTGTTCCGCCACTCCACACAAGACCCCATATGGCCACCCTGGTCGCTAACTGCTCGACACCAGTGGCACTAGTTTTCAGCGCTCTACCTCAACGAGGAAACTGCCTGTTGATTTGGGGCCACATAGTGAATGGGGCAGGACTTCGACTGTCCACACTCAGAATAATTCCACACTCTTAGCTGTCTCTGGCAGCGGATGGCAATTGTAAGTCTCCTTTTATTAGAATAGCATGTTCAGGAAACATACGATATTTCACGAGTTCTTTCTGTAGTGCTCTGCCACTATAGCTGCTGATGCAGGTGGTTAATACTGATTACCACTTTTGGACCACCTCTGATGCTTCACTTCACTGAGATTACACCAACTTCTGAATCAATAATTACCTCACAAGATATTATTGAATCCTGTACTGCAATAAGTACGTCTCCATCATTGGTGAACAACTTATCTTAGCGATATGTGTTTCAATCTGCATTTAGAATAACATTACAGTTACCTTCCTGTTTCAACTAACCTTCTGTTCCTAATACTGTCTGTGTATTATTACCTTTAATAAGTGATTATAATTATGAGAACTTACCATGGATGTTACTAAGTTTACTAATATATTAACCTTTTCCACTTCCGATATGTGAGGACGAGCGTTCTTTTCCAATTCTGATATGTGAGGACGAACGTTCTATGAGAGTAATGTGGATGATCTATCTTCAATTTCGGCAGGCATTTCATCACTGACTGTAACGATAAATTCCTCTAACCTAAGAAAGCCAATGTGCACGCCACACGTGCTGTGCTGCCTAAGTACTTTCCTGCGAGTAGTGCACGCCTGACAGTTCTCCACCGCATAGGTCGAGAAATTCGCATCCGTTGTCGTCGCAGAATAGTCAAGGCTTCTGATTTATACCCTCCACTCAGTTTCAAAACAAAGGATCACTATCGACTTTGGGTCCGATGATGCAGATAGTGATGTTAGCCTGCATCCCTTGTATGACACTAGTTGCCTTCACTTCCTTAGCCAACAATCTAAAGAAACGGCAGATATCCTCAGAACTTTAGCCACAGGCGTCATTCTTATCGACATAAGATACCATTTGCAGCCGGTTGCACCCAGTGCGTTGTATAGACGCCGACAGCGCCTTCTCCACGTCTCAGATGAGAGCTCGCAGCAAACACACTGAGAGCATACTGGCCTTCTTTTCTGACATGACCGCTATTTCTCCACCATCCCCTAAATGTAGAGCTCCTAACAACCAGAATACCATACCTTTGCACTTGGCTCGATACCTCAGGAAAATCGGCCTCTAACCCAACAGACGAGGCATGTAAAGTTGGCTCAGACGTGTAATCAGTACTGGGTATCACCTCATACGCGCTTCTAAAGGCGTAAGGGTGCAATCGTACAGCCAGTTCCCACTTGTACTCTCTGCCCAGAAATGTCACTCTCCAACACTCTGCCTCGAGGGAAGACAACCCAGTCAGATGCTGCGTATCCGATGTCAGTTCACAACAAGGTTTCCAGGCGATTACAACGGCACCAAATGTGCCTCACCTTTCGATTAAAATGTTGGAGGATATGAGTTTGAGAACTGTTGTTACCAAAAGATTTTCAAATTAGGGTGTCGTATTTAAGAAGCTGTTTGGTATGAGTAGTGTATCGAGAGAGCAGATGGGGATTGTTAATTCAGGTTTGGTGGGAGGAGGGTTAGCTTTATAGGAATAGGTTGCGTGCGACAAGTGCAAAAATGGTGCAAATGGCTCTGAGCACTATGGGACTTAACAGCTATGGTCATCAGTCCCCTAGAACTTAGAACTACTTAAACCTAACTAACCTAAGGACATCACACAACACCCAGTCATCACGAGGCAGAGAAAATCCCTAACCCCGCCGGGAATCGAACCCGGGAACCGTGCGACAAGTAGCAGGTGTTACAGAGAGGAGGGGGTTGTAGAGTCGAACACTGTTTCAGGAGTGAGGAAATGTGGGAGGGTTATTACAGTCTTGGGTGAGGCGCTCGTTGTACACTAGGCTTTTGAAGTATCAGCACGATTTGGTTTGAGATTTGGAGGAATCAATGCAGCGTCTTAAGTGATAGATGAGAGCGTTGTTGATAATAAAGCGATCGATGGTTGCAATCGATGGTTCAAATGGGACGAATGGCTCTGAGCACTATGGGACTCAACATCTGAGGTCATCAGTCCCCTAGAACTTAGAACTACTTAAACCTAACTAACCTAACGACATCACACACATCCATGCCCGAGGCAGTATTCGAACCTGCGACCGTAGCGGTCGCACGGTTCCAGACTGAAGCGGCTAGAACCGCTCGGCCACAACGGCCGGCGGTTGCAGTCGATTCTGAGATTATACGGACTAGGAATGTGGGGCCAAAGTTCTTGGACACGTGTTGAGGTTTGTCGATCTGGAAAGCAGAGATGGTTTTCAATTCTCGCCCTGCTTCATCTTCTATAATCTCGAGGTCAGCTACCTCGATCACAACAATGAAGGTAGGCGGATGGACGACGCCTGTGAAAGCCTAAGCTCATTCACACTCTAAGACAAAAAAACACATGCACCACAGAAGAATTATCCGAATGGGACAGAAATCGGTAGACGCGATGTACATGTACAGGCAAACAAATGATTACCATTTCAGAAAAAGATGGATGATTTATTCAAGAGAAAGAGTTTCACAAACTGAGTAGCTCAGTAACTCGTTGGTTCACCTCTGGCCCTTCAGCAATCAGTTATTTGCCTTGGCATTGTTTAACACAGTTGATGGAAGTACTTCTGAGGAATACCGTGCCAGAGTCTGTCCAGATGCCATGTTAGATTGTCAAAACCCGAGACGGTTGGAGGGTCCAGCCCACAATGTCCCAAAAGTTCTCAATTGGGAACAGATCCGATGAAACTGGTGGCATGGGAATGGTATGGTAAGCTTGAAGACAAAAGTAGAAACCTCGCCGTGTGCTCACCGCCATTATATCGCTGAAATGTAAGCCGGCTGGTCCCAGCGGAGGTTCGAGTCCTCCCTCGGGCATGGGTGTCTGTATTTGTCCTTAGGATAATTTAGGTTAAGTAGTGTGTAAGCTTAGGGACTGATGACCTTAGCAGTTAAGTCTCATAAGATTTCACACACATTTGAACTTTTTTTTTTAATGTAAGCCCAGGATGGCTTGCGATGAAGGGCAACAAAACGGATTGCAGGATATCGTCAACATACCGCTGCACCTTCACAACACAGCGGTACGACGACCGACGATATTCTTGTCCTTTATAGGAAGCCATCCTGGGCTTACCTTTCAGCAAGATAATGCCCGCCCGCACAAGGCGAGAGTTTCTACTGCTTGTTTTCATGCTTTCCAAATTCTAGCGAGGCCAGCACGGTCGCCGGGTCACTCCCCAATTGAAAACATTTGGAACATTACGGGCAGGCCCCTCCAGCCAGTTTGGAATTTTAACGATCTAAACCGCCAGTTGTCCGCAGCTCGTGGTCGTGCGGTAGCGTTCTCGCTTCCCACGCCCGGGTTCCCGGGTTCGATTCCCGGCGGGGTCAGGGATTTTCTCTGCCTCGTGATGACTGGATGTTGTGTGATGTCCTTAGGTTAGCTAGGTTTAAGTAGTTCTAAGCTCTAGGGGACTGATGACCATAGATGTTAAGTCCCATAGTGCTCAGAGCCATTTGAGCCATTTTAAACCGCCAGTTGGTCAGAATTTGGCACGGTATCCCTCAGGATGACTTCTGACGATTGAGTCAGACAATGCCAAGTCGAACAACTGATTGCTTAAGGGGCAGAGGTGGACCAAAGCGTGTTGAATTACTCAATTCGTCAAACTCTGTCTCTTAAATAAATCATCAAATTTTTCTGAAATTATAATCATTTGTTTGTTTGTACACGAACACCGCATCTACCGATCTCTGTACCAAAAGAATACTTCTTTCCTGATTTGTCTTTTTTTATCTTAGAGTGTACTTCAACAACAGACAGAACTGTCCGCTGACTGCGCCTTCAACCAGGATAACCAGAACGGCGTGGAGTGTAACAAGTGGCGGCAGCGGCCGCGGCGGCAACGCCCTGGGCCCGCGGCGCCGGCAGGTGACCGGGTCATCAGGCTGCGAGCTGCCGGCCAGGCCGTCCGGGCCCGCCGCCCGCCGCCTGCGCTGTGCACCGCCGCCATGACCTTTCGGGGCACGCCGCCTCGTGACGTCAGCGGAGACCTCGCGCCTGCATCAGGCGCCGCAGGCCATTCGCAGGCTGCGCCTCTCCTCCACCTTCCGCGGGATAACATTATCTAACTCGTTATCTCAATTATTTCCTGTGTGTGCACACACACAGCTGGCTGACTTTGCAGCATCATTAGTCGACCTCGCAGCTTCCGTCAATGCGCCAGACCACTGATCCTGATCTCCTTCCTAGAAGACGGAGTTTGTTTTTTTATGCGACGCCAGCCTAGTGGTCCAAAATACGTCGAATGCCGTCCAGTTCTGCAGTGATAGACGGTACTCCAAATTTTATGAGGCTACGAACAGCGTGAGAGGCAGGGTTGCAGTCTTTCGCCACTACTGTTCAATCTAAGTATCGAAGAAGCAATGACGGAAATAAAGGATAGGTTCATGAGTAGCGTAGTATTAAAATTCAAAGTGAAAAGATATCAGGCCATGATTCGCTGATGATATTACTATCCTAAGGAAAAATGAAGAAGAATTACAGTAATGGAATGAACAGTCTGTATGAGTACAGAATATGGATTGAGAGCAAAACGAAGAAAGACGAAAGTAATGGGATGATTAGCAGAAATAAGGACAGCGAGGAACTGGAGATCACGAAGTTGACGAATTCTGCTATCTAGACAGCAAAATAACCCATGATGAACAGAGCAAGGAGGATATAAAAATCAGACTAGCACTGACAAAAAGGGCATTCCTAGCCAATAGAAGTCTACTAGTATCAAACATAGGCCTTAATTTGAGGAAGGATTTTCTGAGAATGCACGGTTGGAGCAATGCATTGCATACTAGTGAAACATGGACTGTGACAAAACCGAAACAGAACACAATCGAAACATTTGATATGTACTGCTACGGAAGCTTGTTGAAAAGTTAGGTGGAGAAGAATGATGAGGTTCTTCGCAAAATCGGCGAGGAAAGGAATATATGGAGAAAAATTAGAAGAAGAAGGGCAAAACATCAGGGGATAACTTCCGTGGTACTAAAGGGAGAAGTAGATGGTAAAAACTGTAGAGAAAGGTAGAAATTGGAATACATCTATCAAGTAATTGAGGACGTAGGTTGCAAGAGCTACACCGGCCGTTCTGGCCGTGCGGTTCTAGGCGCTTCAGTCTGGAACCGCGGGACCACTCCGGTCGCAGGTTCGAATCCTGCCTCGGGCATGGATGTGTGTGATGTCCTTAGGTTAGTTAGGTTTAAGTAGTTCTAAGTTCTAGGGGACTGATGACCTCAGATGTTAAGTCCCATAGTGCTCAGAGCCATTTGTTGCAAGAGCTACACGGAGATGGAGAGGTTGGCACAAGAGAGGAATTCCTGGCGGACCACATGAAACCAGTCAGAAGACAGATGACAAAAAGAACTAAATTTGAAATAGAAATACTGAGCTATTATTTTATTGATTAACCGTAGCGAACCACTACATGCAGGTGATGGAATGCCTAGATTAGTACGAAACAGTACTTTGGTCTGTTCAGACGTAAATGCAACCTAAATATGTAAAATAATTACAATACAAATCTGAAAAGTTCTGTGAATAGCATCGATAAGCAAAAACAACCTATAGCTGTTTTATGTTATGCTTTGATTACCTTTCGAAGTAACCTCTACTGGCCACAGGATCATTTTGACAACGTTTGTAACTGTCAACAAAGACTCCCTTTCGACTCGGTTGAAGCAGTGACGTCTCTGGATGTCCGTCGCAGTGAGGTGCAGAGAGGTGTACGTTGCCACTGTGATGGTTGTCTGCCCTCCTGCAGTTCGAGCTGGCACCATCAGGTCTCATCCTTGCGATGATGGTTTCCAGAAGCCAGCTTGTCCAGTAAGTCTCCTCCAGTTACCATCTGTGCTTTTTTTTCGACAGTCAGTTTGATTGGTAAAACGCTAGAACACTATTGTGAAGGATACCGTCGTCGCTAATTCTAAATTCTTCCGGTATCAGTCCAAGAAGTAGGAGCTGGTCCTCGTGCCAGCCTCTGTCGATCTTGCTCCCTGTTGTTTACCGCTGTTCTGGCTGGCAGTCGACTCAAACTATCCTATTCCACCCAAAAGCGTTTGTAAGACATCACGTGTTGTCCATCTTTATTATTTCGGCTATAGAGACTGATCTGATTCAGTCCCCCATTCCAGTTATTTGCCAGTCCTCTTCTCAACTATATGCTTCCCTTGTAGATCTTCCCTCCCGGTGTCCATTCAGCTACGATGGATAATAATAAAGCTTTAATTACCATTAAGTGAGTTTTCCGTCGGTGCTTCGAAGAACATGAGAATAACATTAAAAAGGAAAACATTTCCCAGTGTTCTGCAGAATTATATTTATTTGGCCACAGACCAGTTTTCGGCTTCTCAGGCCATCTTTAACTGACAGCGGAATGTCGCAAACGCAGATAAACATGCTGTGCAATTTATGCAGATAAACATGTTATGCAATTTACGCAAACTGTATTTGTAAAGAAGACGCAAAAAATGACAGAGTGTTTACGTAGGAAAACATTACATTTTCTATCACACAGAAATAATTACATGAACTAAAAATGAGCATTTAGTAACTGATGAGAAATAAAATGAATTTACAGCTGGAATCTAGTGTTTGTAACGATATCTTAATTTAATAAAGGTGAAAATGGAAACAGTCTGATCATTTAATATTGGACCGAGTAGTGTGTTTGTCGATTTCCAGTAGGATCATCTTTCTAGTTTTGTTAATAGACTGTAAAACTTTACGTTCTACGACATATGAATGGTTTTTTGCCAAAAGATGATCAGCGAAGGTCGAAACTTCCTTCCTTAATCTCCAGCTTCTCTCAAGTTCACATACCCTAATTGCCAGAGCTCTGCCTCACTGACCAATATGCATTTTTCCACACTTAAGTTGCGAGACTTTATTTATTTATTTATTTTTGCAAGAGTGTCTGAAATGTTGCCAATATAAGAGATTTTGCACCAGACTTTGTAACTATTAGGTGATTGCTGTAGGCCAGCGTACAGTAGTGATGTAATTTCATGCATTTTCTTTTTTCGTCATACATTAGCAATCAGGGAAGAGCTATGAGCTATTGCTGGAAGCGATATGTTTGATGGTCTGTACTTCTGTTTGAGAGACTGATTCAGATAATGGAACATACATAAGGCGATGCACCATCGAATGAAAAGCTGCATGTTTGTAGCTGTGTTGATGCTAGGAACTTGCAGGTGCTACCGTACCAGTAAAGCATTTCGTCTTCGGGCCATAAATGGCCCATCGGGACCATCCGACCGCCGTGTCATCCTCCGATGAGGATGCGGATAGGAGGGGCGTGTGGTCAGCACACCACTCTTCCAGTCGTTATGATGGTTTCCTGTGACTGGAGCCGCTACTATTCGGTCGAATAGCTCCTCAATTGGCATCACGAGGCTGAGTGCACCCCGAAAAACGGCAACAGCGCATGGCGGCCTGGATGGTCACCCATCCATAATTCGATGATCTGATGGGAACCGGCGTATCCACTGCGGCAAGGCCGTTGCCCACCGTACCAGTAGCTACGGTTTTTTGCTGTAAATGCTAAATAAGTATCTTCTTGTATTAAAAAAGTGTATATTAAGACCCAAGAAGAGCCTTCCAGTTCCATTGCAAACTGAATTTTCTTATGTTGCGGTTTTAAGTGCTGAGTTTAAAAGCTTTAATAAGCTACAAAAAATAAAGTTGCGTAGTTAATTTTATAAGTATTAGTTTGCAGGTAGATACTTGCAGTACTGGAAAGCAAAGTAGTCCCCGCGCCACAGTACCTCAACAACCGGCTAGAGGAGCCAAAACAAAGTTACGCTGCCCATTGATGAAGTGGAGTATTGTGCGGTAATTCCTCTTCTCCATTTACAAGGGAACTACTCTGCCACAACCCTTTCTGAATTGATGAAAGTGTACGGCAACACTGCATCGCATGACACAGAGGGTAGTTGGCACAGACTCTCCCAGCGTGGTCAGACACCTGTGAATGGCCAAGAACGAAGTGGCAGGCCATCTCTGTGTGACCAATCGGCAATGGCAAATGGAGGCCATGGAGCTCAGAAACCGGCGTTTCACAATCGAGGTGACGGTTTCTTCGAGCCGTTGGTTTCTTCGAGCCGTAAATAAATAAATAAAAATAAAATAAATAAAAATCCAGAAATAGTGGAAACCGGTCGGTAGTGTATCAGTTTTAAACGTGTTGCACGGCATTGTGAACATGACAGAGATCACCGCCTTCTGGGTTCCGTGACTGCCCACGCCTCTCAGATCCGAGGCAGGAACAGGAATATTGCACCTGTGTCAGATCAATTCATAGTTCTTTAGACGTCCACTGCTCAGTGTGTCACTACAACCCAGAGACAGTGGCGCGAAACAAGCAAGCGGAAATATGCGGGTTCACCATCGGCGAAAATGACGTAGATCCATCATCGGACAAGATGACGCAAAGTGTTTTTTTGGAGAGAAGGAAGATTAGTGTTTAACATCCCGTCGACGACGCGGTCATTAGGGACGGTGCACAAGCTCGGATTAAGGACAGACTGGACAGGAAATCGGCCGTGCCCTTTTAAAGGCACCAACCCAGCAATTTAGAGAAATCGTAGAAAACAAACCAGGGGATTTGTACCGTCGTCCTCCCGAGCGAGATTGCAGTGTGCTAATCGCTGTGCTACCTCGTTCGGGCCGGCCGGGGTGGTCGAGCGGCTCTAGGCGCCACAGTCTGGAACCGCGCGACCACTACGGTCGCAGGTTCGAATCCTGCCTCCGGCATGGACGTGTGTGATGTCCTTAGGTTAGTTAGGTTTAAGTAGTTCTAAGTTCTAGGGGACTGATGACCTCAGAATTTAAGTCCCATAGTGCTTAGAGCCATTTTTTTTTTAACCTCGCTCGGGAGCTGCGGTGCTAACATATTATGTTCGTAAGGAGCACTCCGTCACAGGAGCATACTACCAAAATCTCCTGATGCATTACGGAAAGCTGTCAAGGCGAAGCGTCACTGCAAGCGGTCCAAAGTGGTCGTTTTGCTCTACGACAACGTTCCAGGTTATTTTGCGGACGACATAGTCCTACATGCTGCTTCTCTGGCCGATCATATGTTGTCTTAGGCCCCTTATTCTCTTGACATTGCTGCTGCTGCTGGTTATGGGTTTAAAGAGGCCAAAATCTAAGGTCATCAGTCTCTCCTCCTCACCACTCTGGAAGAAATCAATGTACCCCATCTGTCTGTGTCTACAATAAATTCCGTGTGCAAGTATGAGAAAGTGATCTAAATATGTGCATGGTGTGTATCTGAGGCAATATGTGGGTACCAACCAGGTATTCACTTAGGGGGATGTGGGAAAGCGCCCAAAAACCACATCCAGGCTAGCCAGCATATCAGCCTTCGTCGTGAATCCGCTGGAAGGGGGGAGTCGAACCGGACCCGACATATCCCCTCGGAAGCGGGCACTTTAACGCGCACAGCGGTCTCAGCGGGCCCTTTCAGGACATACAGTGTCATCTTTGTGTTCCGTCGGTGGAAGAAAAAACTGCGTGACTGGTATTTCCAAAATGATAAGGTGATTTCTTAAGATCGAATATTTATCCGCCAAGTCATCCATCATTGGGGAAAATGTGTCACATTGAGGATGAATACGTAGAAAAGGACTGACACCGTCATCACATTTCGTGGTCGCACCTTGATTTTTTCGACTTGATCATTAAAACTGTACTCCTACCCGGTGTATACTTTTTAGCAGCGGTTGATATCATAATATCGACCCAACCATTCTATCTCTACCTCTCTGTTCTTTATCTGGCATTTTTCCTCGTAGATTCATTGAAAGAGACCCACTAGCGAATCGGTCTTCACCGCCTTTCATTGGCTACGTTCCATACGGAAAGCACTGCCAAGTGGCCACACGACATTAGTCTTCGTAAACGTCAGATTCGGATTTTCTGGCAGAGCTGGGAAAATATACAGAGGCGTTCGCCAAGGATTTGGTATTCTAGCCCCTGCGACAGAAATCAGAACCCTTTAGATCATACCAGACTTTGGCATCCTGACAGTTTTTTTTCTTTCCTGGACACCCAGAAGGAAACTAGGCAGAATGTTAAGTGAAAATCGTCCTTCATAGGTTGTTTCCAGCTCGGTAGTGACACCTAATGGTTTATCTAAGGATAGTCAGAAAGCTATTCGCCTGCAATCAATCTTAATATTAAATGTAAATATTATTATTGCAAAAAAAATTAACTTCCACTGTGCAGCGGATTTTGCACAGATTTGAAACTTTCTGGCAGACTCAAACTGTATGCCTCCATACGAGTAGCTTTTCGCCGTCAAGTTCTCTGCCGACCGTGCCATCCAGGCACGACTCGCGACCCAGCCTCATAACTTTACGTACTTCCGCCGGTACGTCTCTCCTATTTCTTCTACTTTCCGAACTTCACAGAGGCTCTTCCACATAACATGCGACACTAGTACTGATGGAAAACAGTCACACCATAGAGAATGGTTTCGAAAATGAATATTCATTCTGCAGTGAAGTGTATGCTAATTCGAAACTTCAATCAATAAGTGTAGCGGTACACACTAGTATTTTGATCAGTACAGGCACACATAAAGCTACAGAAGAAATGGTAAAAGTATCACTCAGTGGTTTTCTGCAAATGGTTTCACTCTCGGTTTTAAAAAGAAACTACACCGATGCCTATTCTTTAGTCTTTTTCTTCTCCTTGTTTATCCCGGCTTCTTGAGATATCTTGTGAAGAGACATGATGCAACAAGTTCCGTAGGGGTGTAGGACAATCAATGAAGTTACACAACAGTTAATAATTTAGCTTTTGAAACAGCCGGTTTATTGGCATTTTTGGAAAGAAAAACACTGTCATACTCTCATGCGGTCAGCAAACTTCATGTAACTTTTTTTGTGTGTAATGGGGCTCACTACGTCGCAAATCGCTCTAATGAATTAATTAAGCTGCTTTACAGTGTTGCTAGGTAACGTAATCAACAACGTGATACGTTTCTCAATTGAAACTGGGCCTCGATACTTTGAATAAACTTTCGGTTAATTTTTTGTCAAAATCAGCGCGTGTCACAAAACTGATTTCCAACTTCGTGCATTAAGCCCAAAAGCATTTGCGACTATTGTACTCGATTTACTGGACAGCTCGATCAAGCACTGGCGGGTAACGTATTTCAAATCGAGCGCACAAAATGGTTCAAATGGCTCTGAGCACTATGGGACTTAACTTCTGAGGTCATCAGTCCCCTAGAACTTAGAACTAATTAAACCTAACTAACCTAAGGACATCACACACATCCATGCCCGAGGCAGGATTCGAACCCGCGACCGTAGCGGTCGCGCGGTTCCAGACTGTAGCGCCTAGAAGCGCTCGGCCACCCCGGCCGGCTCGAGTGCACAGGTTTCAGTTTTCCCTAATGGGCTAAACGATTCTTTTGTAATACCGTGATGTGTCTATCTTACGTAAAGTTTAAATGAAACTGGATTTACTCTTCATTCGGTTCAAGATCATAAAATGAAATTCATCACATAGATCAGCGAACTGTACACGTGCACATTTAGCACTCTAAGTGATAACTGGTCTCAGAGTAAAAGTCGCACATAAATTCACACTTTTTTATCTGCATACAAAATTCAGAACAGTTTTATATTAAACAAGTAAATTATGACATGTAATTGCTAATTAAACATTTTCGATTCTGAATAAACTTCAAGAACTTGTATTTCACAGTCAATAAAATTTTATCGCCTGAGAAATTATTAGTTTGCTAAAACGGATTCAGATTGCAGTCAACTCGTGTCTGGACGATGACGTCACGAATCGACACTTGCTTACAATAAACAATATGCCTGTACTGAAAAATACTGTCGTTGAGTAATTTACTGACTTTTATTACAAATTTGGTTCCCCTTGCATCGCTACACTGTAATGTAATGTCGCGAAAAGATCAATGACGTTGTAACTAACCTGTTTCTACGGGTTATTACGTTAAGAGTGGGAATGGAAATGCTTATTGATTGTGAAACTAACGTCAGAAGATTAGGGTCGCCACCGACTCTAACCATGCAACTAATCAAAGGTTTGGACGAGTCGGAAAATAAATTAATTTGATCACAGACCAAAAACTCATAAAAATTCGTACGTCGTGATATCGCTCATAGGAGATGCGATGTAATTAATAGTATTTCCCGTGCACTGTCCACGAGAATCAACCATTTAAAGTAAAATAGTACCTGCATGAACACTGTGCAGAAGATCAGCTCCCAGCAACACACCTGAAAATAAGACTTAATCTAAAGCACTTGTTTTAAAATAAAAGGGGAAAGTAATCACTGGACCTGTGCGTAAGGCAACGCGTTGGATGTGCTAACGGGAAAGCTGCGAGGTGAGTGGCTTAGGTGCAAAAACGTAACCTCGGAACACAAGAGAAGATTGTGTATAAAATCATTTATTCCTAAGATGTGGATGTGAGGCATGTACACAGTTCCTGATAACATTAACTCATAAAACATTAAAGAAAAGCATCGATACATACACCGTTATAATCTACACCTAAAATCATTGGTTTGGATCATTCATACAACTGCTGTTGCCTGATAACTGATCACAATAACTCGTGAAACGGTACACGTTTCGCAGTACACCCGAGTGCCCACGTGGTTTGTGGAGACGCAATTTCTAGGTATCGTGGCCAAGTTGCAACAATATCACATAACACAATCATGAACAGTTAACATTCTTTAAAACAAACATGAGACCAGACAGTTAGTGATGACGGTAGCCCAACAAACTTTAATGTTCAACCACGTGGTCGGCTCCCCACAGCCGGCCGCTGGTGGCCGAGCGGTTCTGGCGCTGCAGTCTGGAACCGCGCGACCGCTACGGTCGCAGGTTCGAATCCTGCCTCTGGCATGGATGTGTGTGTTGTCCTTAGGTTAGTTAGGTTTAAGTAGTTCTAAGTTCTAGGGGACTTATGACCTCAGCAGTTGAGTCCCATAGTGCTCAGAGCCATTTGAACCATTTTTTTCGGCTCCCCACAAACGAAAGATACATAAAGCAAGGAACATTTAAGAGAAGGCAAAGCTATTAATATTTAGAAAAATAAAAGCTTATACAGGCACAGCTGAAGGCAGACAGACATTCATACAGAAGCGAGTGCTCACTACTTATCGACACCTTTGTGTGGCGCTCTTCCGGTGGATCCAAGTCTGCTATACAAATTTACTAAAAGAAAAACCTGCCAAAGTTTTACATTCCTTGCTGCGACAAGGCAAAGCAATCTTTCAGAGTTGAAAAGCGAGACCAAAAGCTAACAGCTCTCCTCTCGCCAAGTAACAACGCGCCACGCGCTCAGTCTAACTCACCCTTCTTCGACTGGAGCACAGCTGTGGATGCTTCCCGTACCGGCGGCAGACTGCCTCCCTTTTTCATCTCCAGCCTCCTCCACGCTCCGCGTGGCCCGGAAAACCCAAAGATGCCATTGCCGCCATCAACCTAACGCAGGTGGATTTCTCACAAGTAGCGCAAACCTCTTTGCCTACTTGACCACTACGAGGGTTGGCTATTCTGTACAATTGCTGCTGAATCTGTATCACTATCGCAGTCTTTCTGCAGCAGACTACGCCACCGTCTAGCAGCATGACACACAACCACATTCATTCAATCACACCACTATGAGAGTTATGAGAAAAGATAAACAAGGAAAAGAAAGAGAAATGCTAGTGAAAATGGGCTACCGGACTAATGAAAGGTGGCTGCAGGACCCTTTCAACGTTACAGAATTCACTGGAGTGTGCTAGGGTTGTCTAGTGTGCTGTTGTACCTTAGTTCAGCCATCCCAAGATTCATACCACAAGTTGAAACATACACTTTATATCAAATTTTACATGAATAATTGTAAATGGGGGCTAACAGAAACTGTCCGTTTAAATTAACCTCAAAAAATCAATGAATTCGTTAGAATTTCACTTTCTGACACGATGCACTTCACACTCACTACACAACACACATACAACACTTCACTATTTGGTGAGAAGTCCTTTGAACTGGCTGCACAAGGCAGGGATTGCAGCCAGTTCCGACAGAAAATGGATAGAACTGCGACTTCCACCGAGCCGTACAGGCAGCTATAGTCGGCTCTGTCATCTTCTTTCTTGCTTTTCAAACGAACTGCGTACAGTGTCGGGTCGAATGACATATGAGCTGGGAACATCATCTCTGCTTCTCCGTCGTGTGTCTTGCGATTCTCTGTCGACTCTCTGGAGCAAGTGCTGTGTCTTCGCCTGATATTGTTTAGCCAACAGAAAAACGAAGTGAATGCACAATTTTCCAGTTATTCGGTGAATGTGTTTCATAATTTGTTTAATAAAGATTATTTCCTAGAAATTTGGATTACAGCATTTTTTGTCTGTTTCATGGCTTGAAGTTGCTTACTGCAGGTTGGGATTATTCTCGTCGGTGTGTGTATCGTGATATACGGCTGTGTTTAAAGGGTTTCATTCGTTAACCGTCAAGTGCTGGTTTATTGTATAAAAGTGTCCTACAGATTTGCTTACGCGTTTTTCCCTTATTGTGCCGATTTGAGTCTTCATCATAAATACTGTGAGTATTGTTCCCCTGTGCTTTTTTTGGTGCATTTGTTTTCTTTTTTGTCGTATACATTGTCATCCAGTATTGAAGTTTGTTCCGTCACATGATTGTCCTCAGTTTGTATTAGACAATAGTCCTTCCATCTTCCTACCATCGTACCTTCATTATATTTGTATTCATTTTCCTTACCATAATGGTTATCAGTTCATCATGAAATTCAAACAATTACTTCCATTTGTTTTGCATCGTACTTTCATTGTCTTCAACATCTGGTTAATTCTTATTATGTTTTCCAGATTATAACGTCGATTAGACAGTTACATCAAGTTCCTTTTCACTCCTTTCTCATATTTCCTTTAGCTTTGATACATGAAATATACTTTCTACCATTAGTACATATAAAATTCCTTCAACAATTCATAAACAAAAAATACTTATGCCTCTAGGGTTTGCGTTCTTTTAAACTTAACTAACGATCCTGATGTCAGTTGATCTTGCTTTCTCTTGTTCTTCAATCTATTAACTGCTTCTTTCTCTCTTCAGAAATTATCTTTTCTGTGTACTTCTTCATTTTAATCTTTTTAAATTAAATTATTATGGTATATTTGCCATGACACATACATTATATTTAATAACAATTGAATAAAACAATCCTTGTAACTATATATAAAATAATGAACAAAATAATACATCTTGTAGCTCATCCTGTGGTTCAAGTCCAATATCGGTGTCCTGTTAGTAAATACGCTTCTCAGTCTCTTTTCCTTCATATCCTCTTCATAAATGGTACATATCTTCTCATTGGTAATATTTCTTTATCTCTGCGTGGTGGAATAAACCTTTTATCACATCAGAATTACAGTTAGCAAGTATATAACTTCCTTCATGGGGAATTTGTACTATTCTGTGTGGTCCAGCATATAAATACTGCTGTTTCTTATTTAACATTTTCTTTATCAACGCCTTTGGATAGTTTCTCACCAATATTTCTTCTCCAACAGCATAGGTTATTACCTTCTTCATATTTATATCGAATTTTGCCTTTCGTAATTGAGCTTGATGTTGCGGATTTAACTCAACTTTCGTCGAGATGCCCTCCTTAGTGAGATTGTCTTCTTCAATTTGTGGCCATCCCTTTAGCCAGTCTTGAGAATCATGCTTGCCATACATCACTTAGTCGGGCGAATATCCTGTAGTAGTATGAGGCAAGTCGCTATAAATCCTTTCAAATTTTGATAACCACTCGATCCGTTTGTAACGTTGGTGTGTGGTATAGGTACGTAGAAATCGATTTAATTCGTGGAACAATCTTTCGATTGGCTTCCCACAGGAATAAAAACGTAATATTGTATGACTTCATAGTCTCTCTCCAGATTCTGCTGGTTTAATAGGTAGCATTGTCTGTCAATATCATCTTCGGTTTTCCAATCTCTGTTATGAAATCATTGACAAATTTCTTTAACACAGGATGCACATGTAGATTCCTCAAAGGATACAATTTCACATACTTCGAAAAAATATCGTAGAATGCCAGAGTATACTTAAATCTTCCATGAATAGTAGGACATGGTCCACACACGTCACAAGATATCAATGTCAAAGGTTGGTGTGGTATGATTGGATGTAATTTAATTTTTCGGCAATAGTTGATGGGTTTAGTTTGCTGGCAGATCTTACATTTCTTTAGAATGTCTGCAGCCAAGCGTTCTAAGTCGGATGGTAGCGATATTGGGCTAACTTGGTTTTGCATTTTAAAGTTCAAAGCGTCCCCACTTGAGATGTGTATACCACAGTAAAGATTCAAGTTGTTCCTTTGGAATGCATACTTTTCATGGTTCGTCGTGAGTTTTTCTTAGAAATAATATATTAGGTTGTTAAGTATATAGACTACCAGAATAATTCGTATCTCCTTGGCTGATTACATATCGAATAGATTTCCAATAAGGATCTTGTTCTTGCAACTGCGACATATTGTGACACAACTTTGAAATTTGTTTCTCACAAAATGCAATAGAAAGATTCATTACTTTGAAATCTTAAGTCTGTTCCTCAAATTCTTCACTATCCTGTCTTCTAGGCAAACGAGATAGAGCATCCGATACAACGTTGTCCTTCCCTATTATATAATGCATTGAAATGTTATATTCTTGAAGTAACAAGACCCATCTGGTTATCCTTGAGTGAAACATTCTTCCCATTAAAATATGAGACAACGCTTTATTGTCACAAAATATGGTTATTCTTTTTCCTCTAGACAAAATATCTAAACTTTTTAAGCGCCCATACCACAGCTACCTCTAACTCTGTGGTACAGTATGCCCTTTCACATTTAGAGAGCGTTCTACTTGCGTATCCCATAATCTTAATGGTATTCGTATCTTGTGGATCATCCATTTGGAAAGATGTAGCGCCTAGGTCTGTTTCAGAAGGATCAGTGGCAATGCAAAAATCCTGTTAAAGTTTCGGATGATGTAACAACGGGGCGTTAACAAAAGCGTCTCGGATTTTGTCAAACGCTTGACTGCACTCAGGGTCCGTTTCCACATGATGTTCTTTCGAAATAACTGTCATAAACATTCTTGGGTGATTAATTGATTAGGCAAAAATCGGTGGAAAAATGAGGCTAATCCCATGAAAGATGTTAATTCCTTTTTATTTTTAGGATAGGGCACTCTTTGATAGCACTCATTTTCTTAGGATTCGGCATAATAGCGCCCGGCGTAATTATATGTCCTAGGAACTTCAGTTGACTTCTGATGAATCTAGATTTCATTCAGTGTACTGTTACTCCATACTCTAAGAATTTTGCAAATACTTTTTCAAGCAGATCAAGATGTCCTCCCATGTTTCGGTAGCAACTAAAAAGTCGCTCACATACAAGGGACTCTATCGAGAAAATTTCGTCCAAGTACAGTGTCTAGCGCCTATATAAATACACCTCCACTAATATTTGGTCCAAATGGCATAACAGTGAATTGGTAACTTCTGCCCATAAAAATAAAAGCAGTATACTTTCGAGATTCAATAGATATTTTCGTTTGCCAGTATAAACTTCTCATATCAAGGGATATGAGGAATCTAGCACCACAGAATTTCTGAATTAACTCATCCAAATTCTCAGGTCTTGTCTGTACCGGTATGATTATCTTGTTTATCTGTCTGGCATCTAGAACTAATCTGACGTCACCATTCGCTTTGAGGACCGCCAAAAGAGGGCTACAATATTTAGAATGAGAGGGCTCTATAATTCCCCACTCTAACATAATGTTAATTTCTTTCTGGACTGCCTCCATCTCTGACCAAGAAACAGAATAGGAAGTACGACAAAAAGATTTGTGTGGATATGTTTTAATGTCGTATTCAAAACCTTTGATTATTCTGGGACGTTTGCTAAATACGGGCAGATAATTACTTAACAAGCAACACAAATCTCCTCGTTGACTTCCAGATAGGTATTCGGATTTAGAGATTTTTTCCTGAGGTGTAACTTGAATTATTTCTTCTCCAGTATATTCAATGTAGAAAAAATCACCAACTAAATTACAGTCAGTGCCAATATAGCTAACCGTTAACTTCATGCAATACTAACCTGGGACTATTTTGGCCTTTATCATAGAGACTATCAAAACGTCACCTTCAGAGTCCAAAGTACATGTTCCTTCTTTTAAATTGATGACTAATCCAGCATTGCACAAAAGATCTAGACCCCAAACACATGGTTCGGTCATTCTTGAAAAATCAAGAAGGTACTTTCTATTGAACCCCCCTGCATTATATTGTTGACTCGTGCATGCTTTGAGACTTTTTGCGCTTTCGCACTAAATGCTCCAGACACAGTACATCCAGTAACAGGAAATGTAAGCACTTTTCCTCCTCGACTAATTTGTTAAAAACAATCTTGCGTCTTTACGCTAATAGTTGCTACAGTATCAATCAAAATTTAAATATCAATACCATTTATTTCTACTTGAGCTACTGCCTGCAAAATTCGACCACACTTATTCGAAATGTAAGGTGTTTCTTCAGTGTGTTCCTCCCTTAGATCCAAATCATCATTATATCTCAGTACTTTCAGTTTAAAATGATGCCTGCCCTCCTCATCCTCGCCAGTCATCCTAGGAAGACTTTCGGTGACCGGCTCTCGTTTAAACTTTCGGTAGATGTCATATTCGGTGGTTCAGGCACTTCAACAGTGAATACAGTATGATCGGAATTTGGCAGTTGTTCTCTTCGTGACTTTATTTCTCCATTGCCAAGTGGTATCGGTCCTTGTGGTTGTTGGGCTTTTGAGTTACATTTGCATCTACCCATCGAACTTCAGGTGTCGAAGGATCTTCCCAAGATTGTATACTATCAGGATTGTCTTCTGGGTATATATCACGTCTGTGTGAATTACCATACTGATTATTCGAATCATTCTGTCTGCGTTTGCGATTTGCTTTTCCTGCACAAATCTGATTCACCTGATTATTATTATTTCCATAGTTTTCTTTAGTGTAATAGGTGTTACGTTTATAATGATTATTATTACTGGCTTTACTATAGCCGTAAGATGTCGCTTGTCCTCCTTCATGTAGTATAGGTTTAGTATTCCTCTCTCGGATGTCGTTATTGTTAGTACAATCATTATTATTATTATTTCTTTCCTTTCTCAGACCTTATGTCTGGTTAAAAATGGAAAGTGACGCAGACCTTGATCAAGCGTGACTTCCTTTTAACTGCATGGTATATGTTACATTGCATTTAGGAACTTTCAGGTAATTGAACATGTATCAATAATTACAGATTTCTGTAGTATATATACATTTGGATGTAGCTGTATTGCGTTGATGTACTGGTGGATACTGTGTGGTATGACTCCTGTAGTTGATAGTATAATTGGTATAATGTCAACGTTATCCTGATGCCACATGTCTTTGACTTCCTCAGCCAGTTTGATGTATTTTTCAAGTTTTCTCCTGTTTTCTTCTATATATTTGTTGTATTGGGTATGGATATTTCGATTAGTTGTGTTAATTTCATCTTTTTATTGGTGAATATGATGTCAGGTTTGTTATGTGGTGTTGTTTTATCTATTATAATGGTTCTGTTCAGTATAATTTATATTCATCATTCTCCAGTACATTTTGTGGTGCATACTTGTATGTGGGAACGTGTTGTTTTAGTAGTTTATGTTGTATGGCAAGTTGTTGATGTATTATTTTTGCTACATTGTCATGTCTTCTGGGGTATTCTGTATTTGCTAGTTTTGTATATGCGCTTGTGTTGTGATCTACTGTTTCTATTTGTTGTTTGCAAAGTCTGCATTTATCTGTTGTGGTATTGGGATCTTTAATAACATGCTTGCTGTAATATCTGGTGTTTATTGTTTGATCCTGTATTGCAATCATGAATCCTTCCGTCTCACTGTATATATTGCCTTTTCTTAGCCATGTGTTGGATGCGTCTTGATCAATGTGTGGCTGTGTTAGATGATACAGGTGCTTGCCATGTAGTGTTTTCTTTTTCCAATTTAGTTTCTTCGTATCTGTTGATGTTATGTGATCTAAAGGGTTGTAGAAGTGGTTATGAAATTGCAGTGGTGTAGCAGATGTATTTATATGAGTGATTGCTTTGTGTATTTTGTTAGTTTCTGCTCGTTCTATAAAGAATTTTCTTAAATTGTCTACCTGTCCATAATGTAGGTTTTTTATGTCGATAAATCCTCTTCCTCCTTCCTTTCTGCTTAATGTGAATCTTTCTGTTGCTGAATGTATGTGATGTATTCTATATTTGTGGCATTGTGATCGTGTAATTGTATTTAGTGCTTCTAGGTCTGTGTTACTCCATTTCACTACTCCAAATGAGTAGGTCAATATTGGTATAGCATAAGTATTTATAGCTTTTGTCTTGTTTCCTGCTGTCAATTCTGTTTTCAGTATTTTTGTTAGTCTTTGTCTATATTTTTCTTTTAGTTTTTCTTTAATATTTGTATTATATATTCCTATTTTTTGTCTGTATCCTAGATATTTATAGGCATCTGCTTTTTCCATCGCTTCAATGCAGTCGCTGTGGTTATCCCTTATGTAATCTTCTTGTTTAGTGTGTTTTCCCTTGACTATGCTATTTTTCTTACATTTGTCTATTCCAAAAGTCATATTTATATCATTGCTGAATACTTCTGTCACCTTTAGTAATTGGTTGAGTTGTTTATTTGTTGCTGTCAGTAGTTTTAGATCATCCATGTATAGCAAATGTGTGATTTTGTGTGGGTATGTTCCAGTAATATTGTATCCTTAATTTGTATTATTTAGCATGTTGGATAGTGGGTTCAGAGCTAGGCAAAACCAGAAAGGACTTAATGAGTCTCCTTGGTATTTTCCACACTTAATCTGTATTGGCTGTGATGTGATATTATTTGAATTTGTTTGGATATTAAGTGTGGTTTTCCAATTTTTCATTACTATGTTTAGGAATTGTATCAATTTAGGATCTATTTTGTATATTTCCAATATTTGTAGTTACCATGAGTGGGGTACACTATCAAAAGCATTTTGGTAATCAATGTATGCGTAGTGTAGCAACCTTTGTTTCATTTTAGCTTGATATGTCACCTCTGCATCTATTATCAGTTGCTCATTACATCCTTGTGCTCTTTTGCGACAGCCTTTTTGTTCTTCATTTATAATTTTGTTTTGTGTTGTATGTGTCATTAATTTCTGTGTAACGACTGAAGTTAATATTTTGTATATTGTTGGTAGCCATGTTATGGGGCGATATTTAGCTGGGTTTGCTGTGTCTGCTTGATCTTTAGGTTTCAGATAAGTTATTCCATGTGTAAGTGTATCAGGGAATGTGTATGGGTCTGCAATGCAACTGTTAAATAATTTAGTTAGATGTGAATGTGTTGAGGTGAACTTATCTAGCCAGAAATTTGCTATTTTATCTTTTCCAGGGGCTTTCCAATTGTGAGTAGAATTAATTGCTCGGGTGACTTCATGTTTCAAAATTATCACTTCAGGCATTTGTGGTATCATCTTGTATGTGTCTGTTTCTGCTTGTATCCACCGTGCATGCCTGTTATGTTGTACCGGGTTTGATCATATGTTGCTCCAGAAGTGTTCCGTGTCTGTTATGTTTGGTGGATTGTCCATTTTAATGTGTGTGCTATGTATTGCCCGGTAAAATTTCTTTTGGTTTGTGTTGTATGTTTGGTTTTGTTTCCTTCCATTTTCACTTTTTTTGTATCTTCTCAGTCGTTTGGCCAATGCCTGTAATTTCTGCTTCTTTTCATCTAATTGCTTTATCGCTTCTTGTTGTGAGATTTTACCTAACCTTTTTCGTTTTTTGTCTGATATTTCATTTCTTATAAATTGTGTTAGCTGTCCGATGTCTTTTCTCAGTTTTTCTATTCTGATCTGTAGCCTGTGTTGCCATGCTGGTTTTGTGGGTTTCTTCTGTGCGTTGGTTGGTTCTGATCTTTGCCTAGTGTGTATATTTAGTGTAGTGAGTGCTATTATATAAACCAGTAGTTTTAAGTCTTCCGTAGTTGTATTTTCATTTATTTTGTTGTGTATGATTGTGTTGACAGTTGTTATTGTTGTTTCGACTTGTGGCTTATTTGGTCGTCTATGCAAGAATGGTCTTATGTCTGTATTTGTGTCTTTGTATTCTATATATGTCAGCTGAAATTTTTCTTCTATATCTAACGTGTGTGTCACTTCGTGTTCTATTTGTGCTTGTTCTGGTGGCTGTCTTAAGATTTCGTTTTCCTCTGATTGTTTAATTGGTGCGTGTTGTTTTTTGTTTGTTTGCTCTGAGATGTTTTAGTCCATTACTGCATTTTCTTCTTCTTCTGATTGCACATTATTTTGTTCTAGTATTTGTTGTACTTGTTGTTTGATGTTTTTTAATTCTTACTGGGGTATCCTGTTATTTTTGATTACTACACGGATCTGATCAGCTAGTCGTTTTTCTGTTAAAAATTTTAATTCTGGGTATCTGGTAATAAATATTGTGTATACTTGTGATATGTATTCAGTTGTGTTGGTTCCGAAGTTTGTTGCTTGGTAATAACAGAACATGAGGTGTCGATTAACTTCATCTGACCATCTCATCCTCTGTCTTTGTTTTCCTTCTAGAGTGATTGCATTAAGCATATCCTGCAAAACACCTCTATTTGGATTTAAATCATTTTCCGTGTGGCTAGCAGTGTCGTTATCATTGTGGACGGGCATAGGGTTCAAGCGTCGTCCCCGACCATGACAGCGCTTGTCTGAGGCTTCATTAGTTCTGTCCTGAAACAACCAATCACACTAAAAAAAAGTGGTTCAAATGGCTTTGAGCACTATGCGACTTAACTTCTGAGGTTATCAGTCGGCTAGAACTCAGAACTAATTAAACCTAACTAACCTAAGGACATCACACACATCCATGCCCGAGGCAGGATTCGAACCTGCGACCGTAGCGGTCGCTCGGTTCCAGACTGTAGCGCCTAGAACCGCACGGCCACTCCGGCCGGCTAATCACACTAAAAGGGGGGTTAGCCCTACTAGTGGTTTGTTCTTTTCGTCGCCTTTTACGGGCCTCCACGGGTTCTTCTTCTTCTTATTATTATTATTATTATTATTATTATTTATGAATTCTCCCAATAACGGAAGACATTAAGCAAATGACATTAAGCAAATGACAATCAACTTTTTTTCTGGTTCTTCTTGTTGCTCCAATAGATCTTCATTCTTTTTGAGAAGGCTTGCTTTCGCTCTTCTGACCACTTCGGTCTGTACTGTTTTTGTTTTGGTTACTCTGGTAAAACTTTCCACTTCTCTACTTTGTGCTTAAAAGTATCTCTGTCTGAAATATCGGTTGCTGTTATATCCGCGTTGGTGAGGTCTTTTCTAACTTCGATCATCCAAGGTGTTGAAGCTTTAAGTGAGGTTACGTAATTTATTAGCTTTCTGGTCAAACGGTTTTCTGGTAATCTGCTAAGATGACCAAAGAATTTCAGTCGCCTTTTCTTAAAATCAATTTCTATGTTTGAAAACTTTTCTGTTGTTTTGATTGTTTGCAGTCTGTAGCCATCTTTAGTCTGTCTCGCTCCTAAAATTTTCCTAATGATTTTTCTCTCTTCTTTTTTGATGTCTTCGAGTTCTCGCTTTCTGTTCAGTACTAGTGTTTCACTTGCATAGAGGACTGTTGGTTTTATGACGGTATTGTAATGCCGAATTTTAGTTTGTCTTGACAAGGATTTCTTGTTGTAGAGGTTGTGGACTAACCAGAATGCTTTTTTGACTTTTTGTAAACGATTTTGCTGTGATACTATTTCTTGGCCTGTTGGTTCAATGTATTCTCCGAGGTACTTAAAATACGGGATTCTATTGATTTTGCCATATTTTGTTTTTAAGCTTGCAATTTCTACTTTTGAACATAGGAATTCAGTTTTTTCAAATGAGATTTGTAGCCCAACTTTCTCAGCACATTCTTTGAGTGTGTCAATCTGTTTAATGGCGGTCTGCTCATCCTCCGCTAGTATTGCTAGATCATCTGCAAAAGCGAGGTATGGAATGTAAAGATTGTTTTTGGAAAAGCCAAGTGAAATTGGTTTCCAACACTCATTTTTCCGTAGTTGTTTCTCCCATTCCTCCATAACTTTGTCAAGAACGATGTTGAACAAAAGAGGAGAGAGTCCATCGCCTTGTCTCACACCTGTCTGAATGCCGAAGGGCTCCGAAATTTCTCCCATGAATTTTATTTTAGACTTCGTGTCAGTTAGTGTTTGTTTTATTAGTTCTCGTGTCTTGTAATCTAATCCCCTTTCTTCTAAAATTTGAAATAATGAGGGTCTATCTATTGAATCGTATGCTTTCTTAAAGTCTACAAATGTGCATACTAATGGCTTTTGTCTGAGAGCTCGCATTTTGACTATGGTTTTGAGGTTAAAAATTTGTTCTGGGCATGACCTGTTTGTTCTAAATCCTGCTTGGTATTCAGATAATTTTGATTCTAGTTGTTCTTGTGTTCTCTTCAGGAGACAGGCTGACAAAATTTTATAGGTGACTGGTAAAAGCGAGATCCCTCTATAGTTGTTCACATCTGATTTGTCACCCTTTTTGTGTAGTGGGTGAATTAGTGCGATCTTCCAGTCATCTGGGATTTTTTCGGTTTGCCAAATATTTTGGATAATGTGTGTGATTTCTCTGAGTGAATTTGGACCTAAATTTTTCAGGAGTTCAGCTACAATTCCATCTTCACCTGATGCTTTGTTATTTTTAAGCTTCTGGATATGTGAATAAATTTCTTCTTTTGTTGGTGGTGCTGAGTTTTCTGATACGGTTTCTGGTTGTATTTTCGGAAACCTCTCCTTAGGTTCTGGACAGTTTAAAAGCTTTGAAAAATATTTCGCTAGTTCTTCACAATTTTCCTTATTTGTTAAGGCCAGTTTACCATTTGATTTTCGGAAGCAGAGGTTCTGTGGACAGTACCCTTTAATGTGGTTTGCAAAGGTTTTATAGAAATCGTGTGTGTTGTAATTTTTAAAGTTGTCTTCTATCGATTTTAGTTGGTCATTTACATATTTCCGTTTGTTTTGCCGTAAAATCTTGGATGCTTGTTTGCGGACTTCAAGGAATTTCTTGTGGGTTTCTTCTGATTTGTTGCAATTTTAATTTTGAAACGCTTTTTTTCTCTCTTCTAGAGCGTCTTCACATTCCTGGTTCCACCATGGGTGTTTTGGTTTTTTACGTAGTGGGATTAGTTCTTTCGCTGTTTTGAGGATTTTAGTTCGAAATTTTGGCCACTCTTCTGCAGGTTGGTCTTCCCATTTTTCTGTGATCCTCGAATCTTTAATTCTGTGTAGGTCGAACTTCGGGATCACGGGTGTTCTCCTGTTACATTTCCTTTTAGGTGTGAATTTAATTTTAATTCTAGTTAAGTAATGGTCTGAATCAACATTTGCGCCTCTGCGCACTTGTACATCATGAATTTCTTTTTGGTACTCATATGATATTGCAATGTGGTCAATCTGGAATTCTCCTAGATGATGGATGGGTGATCGCCATGTTTTTTGTTTTTTGGGTTTTTTTCGTAATGAGGTTGACATAATTTTGAGATTGTTTTGTTGGCATAACTCCACAAATCGTACACCATTTTTATTTGTAAATTTGTGTGCGGGGTAGTCCCCTACTGTCTTCTTATATTTGCGGTCCTTGCCAATTTGTGCATTGAAGTCACCAAGCAAAATTTTCACATCCTCTGTTGGAATTTTTGACATCTCTGTTTCGAGTTCTTCCCAAAATCTTTCCGTTTTTTCGGGCTCTTTTTTGTTGTCCCCATTTGTTGGTGCATGTACATTGATGAAAGTGTAGTTTTTGTTTGCATGTTTAATTCTCATTGTCATAAGACGATTGTTGATGGGTTTTACATCCTTTACTGAATCTAGAACTTTTTTGTCCACAATAAAGGCCATGCCAAATAGTGCTGCTCCTTTACAAATTGTCTTGTTCGTTCCACTTTTGAAAATTCTGTAATTATTATAGTCTACTGTTTCTGAGTCCCTGAAGCGTGTTTCTTGTACGGCGAGGATTTGGATTTTCTGTTTAGTTATTTCTGTCGTGAGGTTGTGCAATTTTCCTGTTTGAATGAGCGTCTGAATGTTAAAGGTGCCAATGTAAGTATGTGTTTTCTGCGGTAGTTTACCAGAGCACTCCGACTTGCTCTCTCGTATAAGTCCAAGCTCCCCAGAATCCGAATGCTTGGTTGCCACTTTGCAGTGGGTGGATTGTCCACCTGGGGTAATTTTGTCTTTACTTGTACGAGTCATGTTTGCTTGTTATTTATTTTCTAGCTTTCGCTAGTGGTTTAGAACCAGGGATTGTAAGTTCCTGGAGCATGTTTGCAGCCGCACCTCCTGGTGGACAGACGCTGACCATACTGCCGCTTGTTCCAAGTCAGACGCAGCACGGGTTTTGGTTGTCATTTGGTCCGCGGGTGGTATTTTATTTCCCACCTACCCGGCATATCTGCCGAGCATTCCCCTATCCGCCACCTGGGGACGCGCCCGATGGGGGTTGGCAATCCCCTCACGGGTCTTATTATTATTATTATTATTATTATTATTATTTATTATTATTATTATTATTATGTTGTGGGGTAGACATCTGATCATTATTCCATACTCGGTCATCTTCTAGTATCATATCGAACGAATCGACCACATACAGGAACTGTTCCTCGTCATAGTCAGGGACATTTACATGTTTCTCACGTATGTGAATAGGTAATCTTCCCTTCAAAATACGTATCACTTCTCTATGGAAAATAGGATCACTCCAGTACCTATTTTTTTTATGTATTTCTCGAAATACTGTCTTAATGAACCTCGTTTACTATTATACGATTCCGTTTGATACACCTCCTTTCGTAGCCTCTCTTGTTTGGTATTGGCTTCCTTTTCGATTTCCTTACTTTTAACTTCTATCCACTCAGAATTAGATCTTCATCTAATTTTTTAGTTTGGTCCTTTACATATTTATCTATGTACTTGCAAGTGTTTATTTCAAATTCAGACATCGTTTTAGACAGTTCCTCAATTTGGACATAAGCCTTCAAGTAACTACTTCCACAGTTACAGATTTTATCTGACAAATCACTATGCCCCTTTGAAATAGTTTCACATTTACTCTACATCTCATTAATTTTAACCATAAATTCGGTGTGTAGGTTAGTCATATCCTTGGAAACTTTTATTTCTAATTCACTAAATTTAGTATTTAATCGTTCTTCCCGCTCTACTTTTAAGTTATAGAATTTCTCTTTTAATTGTCCATTACCATCATTATCGTCAAATTTTTCATTGAGTAACCCGATTTGGGTGTCGAATTTTTGAGTTTGGGAGTCTTAATTCGGTATCAAATTTCTCATTTAAACGTCGCATATTCTCAGTTACTGATGTTGCATAGTAGTCATGAATTTAATAATATCATCATCTTTAAGCTCTGTAGCATTTTATGTAAGATTCACACTTTCCTGTGTAACTTTGGTGTTTATAGACTCCTGTATATTACTATTTCTACTTGTACTCGGGTCTGCTTCTACTGTCATCTCCATATCAATGATATTACTATCACTCAAATTATGTGACTGCTGTCCTACATTTATGACCCGAAAAATTCCAGCCATCGTCGCCGATGGACAGCAGTCAGCATAGGCGCTTGAACCAGCCACCTACTGTGGTGGCCCATATGCTGCACAGTTCGCTGAACGGTCGTTGGGCGGTCAGTTGATCAAGGGTTGTACGTCTATTCGCCCATACGCTTCTCCACAGTAGTTGTTCACTCCTGTCATCTATTGCCTACGTTGCACAACTGTTGCCTCAGCACCGATTTTGGGTAGCACCATTTTGCCATGCATGGTATACTTTAACCATGGTAGCACACGAACAATTTACAGACTTAGTCGTTTCGGAAATGCTTCCACACTTGAGAGGTGGCATGAGCCCCCTCTCATATTTCTATCTTACGATTCTCCTCTCTAGTTGCATGCGATGGAGGATTGCTTTTCCTTGACACGCGTACTTCCCACGCAGCGTCTCTCGTCACCCGGGTGGGCCGGTGACAGGCGGGGTCTGTGGAACTGGAGAGAGTTAAGCCGACGTGTGTGAGGCAGTCGAGTGAATGCTTTTCAGACGCCGACATTGTCAAGAGACACGCCCGCTGGGGTGTGAAGTAGCGGCTGGGCTAGAGGTTCCGTTACTTCAGAGAAACTTTGCGAAAACACTTTCTGGCGGGCTACCAGCGAGGCGTGGGAATGACTTGTGTACCCACGCAGTTGTGGCGGGAAAATTCCCGCACTTTCTGCAAAATCAGCACAGAAATTGGCGCCAAGAATCT
Source organism: Schistocerca nitens (assembly GCF_023898315.1). Classification (NCBI taxonomy): domain Eukaryota; kingdom Metazoa; phylum Arthropoda; class Insecta; order Orthoptera; family Acrididae; genus Schistocerca; species Schistocerca nitens. The sequence continues at coordinate 596,357,299 of NC_064614.1, read as the reverse complement.
CCATTGGTGGAATGGTAGTGCTCCGGCAATGGAGTGGAATTTCCGCCGGTTTTCGAGTTGCTGATTGGAACGTAACCACGGCCACTGTCGTGGGGGCGGGAATGTTCGGTGTTCGGCCTGTACGGGTGCTCTGAGTAGTCGGGAGTCGCCTTTCGGTCGAGGACGTCGGAGCAATCAGCCCTCGCCTGCGGTACGCCAGATCGTGTTCTGGGAGATAAGAAGACTGTTGGTAATGTACGTCCGCAGCACCGGCAGATAGGGATTTTCCTAGGTGATAATCAGAGCTCAGCAGAGCGCGCCTGTTCATCCTTTTCTAACTTTGTTCAGTTTCGAGTAACAGCAATTACCATTGGGTTAGCTGTGTGTCTCTCTTGAGATTTGAGTGGAAAGGAATTGGCTCCACATACCACTTCGTCTTAAACCTCACGATCTAAGTTAGGGACAACTTCACCTTTACTGTGTTTGTATGAATCTCCAATTTTAGCCAATTTGATGTTTTATATTTCCTGTGTCTCTTTTACTATTCTGCGTTTAATCTTAATAAATCATATTGTTATTTTGGACAGAACTTTCTTTCTGTTAATCAATAGAGCAACCCTATCATTCCTCACTATGCTAATGAAACCTTTGTTTATTTAACTTATTTATCAAATTAAATTATTGCAGGTGCCAAACTCTCTTCTACTCCACTAGCAGGGTTGATTAGAGTCAGTTCGCGTATTTGTTTTATCCTTGTGCAACAGCAAAAGTCGGAGTTAGAATAGGGGGGGCTTAGAGCATGATTTACACATGTGGATTCTAGTAGAATTTAGTGATAAATACACTACTAGCCCCGGCACCTCGCATAATATGGCGACCCTTAGCCTCGGATCTTTCCTGAGAATCACTGATTAACAAACAGTATTCTTAGTACGAACATTCAAATTTTTTTTCTCTAATTTTTTTATTGATTAATACCCAAGTTTTTCTGGTAGTTCCGCGTTTAGTTTTAAGTAGCGGCGCATGATTACAGTTTTTGTTTTCAGTGTATATTTTTTTTGTTCATTGTTTTTTGTGTTTCGTTGATGTGGTGTCCGTACCACATTGCACTTTGTCGGATTTGTGTGCGGTTTCTGTACCACATCAAATTGTGTTTGTGATTACAGCGTTGGAACAGCGTTGTTAAAATTTTATGTCTATGTGTAAAAAAAATACAGGGAGTAGATTATTTTTACTGTGTATTTTAGATAAATTTTGTTTCTCATGAATGATCACGAGAAGTAAGGCACGACTATTATCGAGCGAAGCTAAAACAAAAGAGGATAGCATAATGGATAAGGGGCAGTTTACTGACGGGAATAGGTCCGGAGATGAGATGGGCACATTTTTAGCAGGACAGGACGCCAGGGTCATTGATGAGGAAGGTGATTTTGACGCGATCTTAGAGCAACGTCGCGACCGTGATTATGATAGTGAGGTAGAGGATGAAACAGAGACAGGCACACAGATCGAGACGGCAGCAGAAGTTCATAATCAAACGAGCGAAAGCAGACAGGGGCCAGCTCGGTCACGTCAGAGCTCTAGCGCCCAGGTGTCCAGAGTTACATCACCCATGTGTGACGAGGATCAAAATGATGACATTAACCCAATACTAAGCTTCCTACGATCAATGAAAGAAGAAGCTGACGAACAACGTAAGAAGGAGAAGGAAGAAGCTGACGAACAGCGTAAGAAGGACACTCAGGCAATAATTTCGCATATAGGGAAAATTCGTGGGGAATTACTAACAATAAAGAAAGAATGTGGAGAAGCAAAACAAATGTCAATGGTAGCACAAAAAGTAGCAGGCCTAGCCAAAACGGCAGCAATAGGGGCAATGAAAGTCGCGGAATCAACTTCTAAACTCGCAGGGCGCTTGCGACGTACAACACAATCCCACTCAAAATCCCTAGCATTCTTAAAAACTCAAGGTAATATCGCGGTTGGGAACACCACGAAACGAATGGAAGAAGTAGAGAGTCGGATAGCAAAACTAGAGCAAAACGGGCACACGAGCACTGCGTGCTCGGGTACCAATGATGGAGTACAAAGAATTGTGTCTCCGAGGAAAAGCCCGCCGTGCTCTAGCCCATTGACCGAGTGCGGAACTAACACTGCACACGCAGAAACAGCGAGTAATAGCTCCAATAATTATAGCCCACTTAGTAGAGTGAATTCTGAGTGCCACTTCCACTGTGATACAGAGGTAGCACATCACAGTTATCAGCAAGATAGATCAGGACACTCAGCAGACGTGCAAGTATCGGAAACGAGTGACAACACCAGTGCGAGGATCAGAACGGATTTTGATCACAATCACTTCCTGTCGATACTAAAATTCCAGAAGTTCAAAGAAAATGGAGGGTCGATGCATCCGAAGAGCTGGGTGATGCAGTTCACAAATTCATTACCGGCATCATGGCCAACCCAGGCAAAATTAGAATTCATGTGTGGACACATCGAAGGCCAAGCCGCGGAAAAGATGCGGGGTGTGGCAGTGACGTGTCGGACTTATCAGGAATTTGTTGGTGCATTCCTGCGGACCTACTGGTCAAAGGAAACGCAAGACAGGATTAAAGAGGAAATAATATTTTGTCCTGAACTGGAAGTGTCCGGACATAGGAGCGCAACCAAATTTCTTGATGATTTACTCAAGAAGAATCAATTTTTAGACAGTCCATATAGTAACGGAGAAATCATTAAATTTTGCTTTTCCAAATTGCCAGTTAGGTACCAACAGACACTTGTCGGCAAGTGTGGATCTGACATAGAAGCATTCAAGAGTCTATTGCGCGAACTCGAAGTAGTCTTTGATAAACAAGACGCAAGGGACAGGAAGAAGGGGCAAAGTAACAAATACCACCGGCCAGGAACAGAAGACGACAACAGATCGCATAATCGCACTGGTCAGTTAGGAAACCAGGGTTACGGAAGTCAAGGTTACGCTATTCAAGGTTATGGAAACCAAAGACACGGAAACCAGAACGTCAGGGAGCAGGGTCAATCTAGACAAGGAATCTGGGATAGGAGGAATAACGAACGGCAAAGCGACCGTAATTGGAGAGAGCGAAACCAAGGACAACAGTGGAACCAGGAGATTGAAACTAGACCCGCTAATCCTAATGCACGTCAGAGGAGGGGGAGCTTAACAAGGGATTGACGCCAGACTAGTGCGAACACAGGCCGCCGGAATTTCGCACGTAATCTCGGACCTGGCCAACTACGGATGATACATTACGAAGATTTATCAGAAATCCTGCTCGAGGAACATAAAGCAACTCCTCGACAAGATCGGCAGCCTCTTATCACAGTAACAATAGCTGAAAAGAGTATGAATGCGATAATAGATAGTGGAAGCTACATAACAGCAATATCTGAGGCAGCATACAAGAGGTGCTCTCAGGAGATGGACTGGCCTGTTCTATCGGTTAAGAAAACAAAAATAAAAGGGGCATTAGCGGGTAAATGTACGGAGGTCACCCAACAAACAAGACTGGAATTCTCCTGCCAAGGACACAAAATAGAGTCTAACTTCTGGATCGTGCCAAATCTGGCGATCGACATGATAATAGGAACGGACTTCCTAAATGAACATGACGCGATAGTTGATCTAGGACGAGGTGAAGTGGTTTTGAGGAAAGGGAATCCCGTCCACATTAAGTTCGACGACCAGCTGATCCCAGCTCAACTACCGTCTAACTGTGTACGGATAAACTATGCGTGTCTGAAAGACAGAAAGGAAGAACAGGTCGACGTTGCGGGTAAGGGAGAGGACACGGATGAGAATGAAGTCGGAATAATGGGAGAAATAAAGGAGAAAATAGGAGAAAAAGTGGAAGCAATAAAGAATATAAGGAGCGACCACCGCAAAGAACTTCATAAATTACTAGTAGAACATGCGGAGGTCTTCCTTCCCAAGACAGGATCAATAAAGAACTTCCAATATGAATTTCGTGTTCGTCCGCACAACCAGTTTCGTGTGCCACCCTATCCAATCCCCTTGGCATATCGACAGAAAGTAGCAGCTGAAATTACGCGAATGCTGAGTGAAGGAATAATAGAACCTACGGCTTCAGCCTATAATAACCCGTTAAGAGTAGTCGAGAAGGCAGATGGTAGTATTCGTTTAGTCTTGGACTCGCGACAAATTAATACCATAATAGAACCCGAAACAGACAGACCGGAACGATTAGAGGAACTCTTACAAAACTTCCATGGAATATCAATCTTCTCATCAGTTGATCTAAAATCGAGTTTCTGGCAGATCGAGCTCCATCCAAATTGCAGACAGTACACAGCCTTTTTAGCATTTGGAAGATGTTACCGGTTTCGTCGTCTACCATTTGGTTTGAACGTTTCATCTGCCGCATTCATTCGGGGGCTGGACGGCATACTAAGCGATAATTTGAAACGTCATGTCACCAGCTATGTGGACGATTTGCTGATCGCGGAGAAATCTTGGCGAGAGCACAATGCGGTCCTCCGTGAACTCCTAGCGACATTCAAGGAATACGGAGTGACTATCAATATCGAAAAATAGAATTTTGGGACGTCCTCTGTGAAATTTCTAGGACATATCATCACGGGTGAGGGCATTGCGCCAAATCCCGAAAAGATCGAAGCGATTGAAAAGTTTCCCATTCCTACGACAAAGAAGCAGTTAAGGGGGTTCTTGGGGATCATAAATTTTTACAACCGCTTTATACATGTCAAAACTCAGAGCAGTCCTCGGTTGCATCAACTTACAGGAAAGAAGATTCCTTGGGAATGGGATGAGGCGGCCGAATCCGAATGGAAAGCATTAAAATTCGCATTATTACAAGCACCCATCCTATCACACCCTAATTTAGCAGAAGAGCTTTGCATAGTAACGGACAGTTCATACTCCGGTCTGGGTGTCATGGTGTTCCAAGACTATGTACATGAAGGAAACAGGGTGTGGAAGACAATTGCGTTTGCTAGCAGAGTACTAGCCAAGAGTGAGAGGAATTACTCAGTAACCGAGTTAGAGGCGCTGGCTATCGTATGGGCGTTTGAAAAATTCAGATACCTTCTGTTTGGTCGCAAGACGAGGGTCTACACAGACCACAAGGCGCTCGAGTTCTTGATGACTGCAAAGCTTAATCACAGGCGGCTCATTAGGTGGGCATCGTATCTACAGCAGTACAATTTTTCGATAGAATATATCCCCGGCAGTCAGAACATCATTGCAGACGCCTTATCACGGTCACCGATCGGATTTGAGCACAACATGGAAGAAGATCTGGAGGAAAATCACTACTGCCTTTACTATATGCAGAAAGTAGCCTTTGAAAATTTTATTACCTGTAGTATGCAGGACATCAAGAAGGAGCAAGACAAGGACCCTGCCCTAGTGTTATTGAAACAGAAATGGATAGACAGAAGACACGCCACCATCAGGCAGTTCTACCTCTTGCGGAAAGGCATAATTTTCCACCGAAATTATACCAATGACACTGAATGGGGGGTATGCATCCCTGAACACCTAATAAACAAGGTTATATGGCATACTCACCTCAGCTATGGACACTTCGGACCACGCAAGTGCAATCTCAAGCTAAGGACCATGTGTTACTTTCGAAACATGGAGCGTCGAATTCGGAGGGTACTGTCGGTGTGTAAAGACTGCCAAAAGGCTAAGCACACCACTGTGAGCATGCAGGCACCATTATACCCAATCGTACCGACCAAATTAAGACAATTAGCAGCAACAGATTTGATGGGACCTTTGCCAAGAACAAGAAGAGGATATACTTACGTATTAGTGTTTGTTGAACTAACGTCCAAATACGTTACCTTTACGCCACTGAAGAGGGCAACAGGACGAACTGTATCACGAGCCCTAATCCGGGATTTCCTACCACAGGTTGGTCATGTGAGTAGAATCATTTCTGATAACGGGCCACAGTTTAAGTCAAAAACATGGAAGGAGACGTTGCGTCGATGTAAAATTGATCCCATTTTTATATCTTCACACCATCCGAGCTCGAATGCTGCAGAACGGGTTATTAAAGAACTCGGAAACTTGTGCCGGTTGTACTGTAACAAACAGCACACGACATGGGACGTTTTCCTTAAAGACTTCCAGGAGGTGATCAATGAGGCACCCCATGGGATAACAAAATTGGCACCCATTACAGTACTGAAAAACCGGATTCCTAAGGACTTGATAACCAAGGTCGTAAACTTCCCACCAAGGGCGCGAACGCAGCACCAAGCCATAGTGGATTTGGCTCTCAAGAGGATACGGGCTGCAGCAGAGGTCAGGAAGAGACGTGCCGACAGGGGAGCTCGTCTACGACACTTCCAAGTTGGACAAAAGGTGCTCGTTAAGTCTTTCCGACTTTCGAACAAACAAAAAATGAAATGCCAAAAATTCTATTCTGTTTACAACGGCCCGTACCGTATAAGGAGAGCAGCTCACCACAATGCTTATGAATTGGAGACGCTGAAAGGAAAGAAGTCCATAGGACTCCACCACATCTCTCACATAAAGGAGTTCGTAGAATAGTAGTAGTGTAAGAAATGTACATAGTAGAATAGGCAAAGATATGAACCTTTCTTCGGGGAACAATAACCGTTGCATTAATAGATTAAGATTGCTAAAGTGTTAACACGCTGCGTTGTCTTGCATAAGAATTTACTGCTGCTATCCTCTTTTTGTTTATGTTTGCGATCTCCAATGTCGATGGAGTAGGAGACACTACCTTTCCATGAGCAATGTTTTAGTCCTTTCCTATCTGGTGTCCATGTTAAGGGATAAGGATGAGTGACGAGACGTCGCACAAACGGGCGCATACAAGAACGTGCTCTTAGAAGCGTTCTGAGAGGTCGTGATACGCTCCATAGCGGCCACAACCAGTTCGTGAGACGTTCATACCAATGCTTGCAGGCACGCGTCAGTGCACTGCACGATTGTGGTATATTGCGCGATTTCGAGGGTGAATATGGGCAGTATAGTTTTTGCAGAGCTGCGCCGGTATCGTTGTCTTGCAAGTCGGGGTGAACCTGTGAGCATTTGACTCTAATGGTGCCCTAGACGAGAGAAATGAGGGCATAAAAGCCTACCATGCTAATGTGCTGGTTGGGGATTTAGCGTGCTGCTCGTTTTTGTCACAGATGAATCACCAAGGAATTGTACTTGGATATTCGTGACATACTGTGTAGCTGGCGTGTGTTGGGTGTCTGAATCCTCAACAGGAACCAGTCCTGGCTTGGTCATATTACATTGCTTCTGGAAAGGTGTACTTTGATCACGAAAACCGCTTCACATAGAGAAGGAAGTTGCAACTATAAATTTATTGTCGTGTATAGCCATGGCTAACCCAGTCTCTGGAGTTTCAGTGAGGCGTAATGAAAACTCGGAGGTCATGTCGTACGGCGCGCACATCACTGTCGTCAATAGCGGCGAGCAGCAAGACATCTCAGCGTAACAGGAACTATGTAAGGGTATTGTATAAGGTAAATATAAATAAAATAAAATAAATAAATAAATAAATAAAAGGGAAAGTACGATACTAGGATAAGTTAACTGTAGGATTTAGCAATAACTAGATTAATATTGTGGGGGTTTTCTACCACAAGTGTGGCGCGCGCCTGTTGAGTTGCTATTTTTCAGGTCACCAAACCACAGACCCGAGATGGAGGGACGACGGGCGAGCGAAAGTAGCGTAGTTGCATGTTCTTTATAGCACAGTAAAACGTAGACCTGCATAACAACATAATTTAATTAAAAGACGTAGAATGTAGATCGTTGGGATATGGTAGTTAATTCTTGAAGCATGTCCACTGTCGATCTATATAATTAATAGTAATATTAGTGCGGGCCCGCACATTTAGTTGTTCATCCATTACAAAGCATCAGTTATCACACACCATGTACATACTGAGATCGGTCTCTACACATATATCAAAATAAATTATTTCCATGTCTAGATTAGATGTTATAATGATTGCAATAGATTAATAACTATAAAAGTAAAATAAGAGTGTCTGAAATGACAGACCATCAATGTTTCATTATGTAAATTTATTATAACATAGAAGGTCATGGGAAAAAGTTAGGCATAAGACTTTTGTAAGAATTGTACAGATGACGAGGAACGTGGCAATGCAGAGGCCAGCCAGCGCAAAAACAAGAGGTCGTCGGCTACCTGCTAGAGGGCGAGCGTCCCGTCCTACACGCTGACAGTCACCCGGCTGCCTACCTGAGGGATTACACGGGACCCTCGCCCCGCCACAAGCGAAAGTGGGGCTGGCCGTTGACCCTGACACGCGACAGCCTGCTAGCTCTCCGGACGCGGCAGCCGCTTGGAGGGATTCCCTGCGGCAGACCACGTTGTCGTGAGTACACGAAGAAGATCACATATCGTGTCAGAACCTGCGCCTCATGTGCCTCAGAACAGAAAGGGACGCTCTATACTCACCTGTTTGGGTTTTTACAACTCACTAGCATTGGCCGATCTGCATACACAAAGCAGCATCGTGCCACACTAACAAATGTATGGTCTCATGTCTTACTTCTCCTCTCTATTAGAGAGCAGTTTTTAACAATAGTCGCTCCTAGTTCGATCCTGTATGGATGACCTCACACACTTGTGGAGTCACTCCACGTGCCATCATCCCTCGTCGAACTGCAATATTGGGAAACGTAAAGTTCTGTCCAGCGAGAGAAGAGACCTAGACTAGTGATGTATCCCAACAAGGAGATCTCAGAGACAATTAATCGACGTGAGGAGAACCTATCACTGTGTCTTCCTACCGTACTGCCGTGATCATATGCGTGGGTCTGACTACAATCTCAACAGCGTACTGCAGACACTCCAGAACTCCCTATTGCTGTTGCCACAACGTAGCAACTACACCCGACGTTTAGCCTTATGTGATGTCAGTACGGTGGAATTTGTGAAGTGCCACGGATATTTCTAACAATGTGATTTAGTGCCTCATTCTCAGCACAGTCGTGAACTTTGTGCAATGTGCACGCACAATTTGATGCCCCATGAACCTTGTTTTTTTTGTTTTTCTTAAATTTCTTTCTCTTATGTTGTTTCTGTAATGTATGTTATACCTTGTATGCGTTTGTGTTTTACACTGTAATTCTTATTACAGATTACTGTATTGTTCTCCACATCATGTTTTTTTTGTATTTTGTGTTTATTGTTGTGTGTATGCTAACAGTGTGCCTGAAGTCCCCATAAACTGAAGCAGATACCACCACTGTCATTGTGAATGGACCATCAGTTCAGGGAACATTTTGTAAAGGTTATTCTTGCTGCAGGGAGACAGAATGAATCGGAGGTTGTAACTAGATTCTGAAAACTCACAAAGAGATTGTTAACTTAAATATTATCATGTGTGAGTGAGGTCAGGTTAGTTTAATGATTAAAATTGTTGTAACATCTTGGGCATTTAATTGCGGAGCACTCCAACTCTGATTGTAAAGAATAAACTGCTCCATATTTGGCTCACATGCCCGGGCCATGTTTAGAGCGTGAATGTCTGCGTGAATCGGTGTTTGGAAGGGGCTCCCTGGGTATGGATGTGTGATGTGAGTGTTAGTGTTCCATATTAAGAAGGTGAAGTTGGCTACATCATAAATAATCCTCCCTCTATGAGCTGCATTTTTCAGTTGCAGTGATTTTCTTTATAGAGTGCGGCATGTGGAGTCACTTTGTAAGATTGTTCTTGGGCGATTGACTCACTACCTTGCTCCTAAGTGAGCCAACCGCTCACCAATTACAATCTAAAATGGCGTAGGGGCAATGAGAGGTGGCATGAGCCCCCTCTCATATTTCTATCTTACGATTCTCCTCTCTAGTTGCATGCGATGGAGGATTGCTTTTCCTTGACACGCGTACTTCCCACGCAGCGTCTCTCGTCACCCGGGTGGGCCGGTGACAGGCGGGGTCTGTGGAACTGGAGAGAGTTAAGCCGACGTGTGTGAGGCAGTCGAGTGAATGCTTTTCAGACGCCGACATTGTCAAGAGACACGCCCGCTGGGGTGTGAAGTAGCGGCTGGGCTAGAGGTTCCGTTACTTCAGAGAAACTTTGCGAAAACACTTTCTGGCGGGCTACCAGCGAGGCGTGGGAATGACTTGTGTACCCACGCAGTTGTGGCGGGAAAATTCCCGCACTTTCTGCAAAATCAGCACAGAAATTGGCGCCAAGAATCTCCATTGGTGGAATGGTAGTGCTCCGGCAATGGAGTGGAATTTCCGCCGGTTTTCGAGTTGCTGATTGGAACGTAACCACGGCCACTGTCGTGGGGGCGGGAATGTTCGGTGTTCGGCCTGTACGGGTGCTCTGAGTAGTCGGGAGTCGCCTTTCGGTCGAGGACGTCGGAGCAATCAGCCCTCGCCTGCGGTACGCCAGATCGTGTTCTGGGAGATAAGAAGACTGTTGGTAATGTACGTCCGCAGCACCGGCAGATAGGGATTTTCCTAGGTGATAATCAGAGCTCAGCAGAGCGCGCCTGTTCATCCTTTTCTAACTTTGTTCAGTTTCGAGTAACAGCAATTACCATTGGGTTAGCTGTGTGTCTCTCTTGAGATTTGAGTGGAAAGGAATTGGCTCCACATACCACTTCGTCTTAAACCTCACGATCTAAGTTAGGGACAACTTCACCTTTACTGTGTTTGTATGAATCTCCAATTTTAGCCAATTTGATGTTTTATATTTCCTGTGTCTCTTTTACTATTCTGCGTTTAATCTTAATAAATCATATTGTTATTTTGGACAGAACTTTCTTTCTGTTAATCAATAGAGCAACCCTATCATTCCTCACTATGCTAATGAAACCTTTGTTTATTTAACTTATTTATCAAATTAAATTATTGCAGGTGCCAAACTCTCTTCTACTCCACTAGCAGGGTTGATTAGAGTCAGTTCGCGTATTTGTTTTATCCTTGTGCAACAGCAAAAGTCGGAGTTAGAATAGGGGGGGCTTAGAGCATGATTTACACATGTGGATTCTAGTAGAATTTAGTGATAAATACACTACTAGCCCCGGCACCTCGCACACTTTACCCAACATGCTTTGCGTATCCTCCACTGCTACTGCTGTCACCACACTTCTTATTGCACGTTGACATCTAATGCAGACGGTGGCCACATTAATGCGACTGGACCTGTATGAGGACAGTTTATGCAGCAGGTTTGTCACTGAGAAATCACATTTGAGTCGTGGCTGCTTGTGAGAAGATTGTGTTATGCTTCGTGTAAGGTTACCAAACGTGTGTCTGCCAACACGAGTAGGAATTTGACAGCCGCAGGATCGTGCCCTAACGACACTGCAGTTTATCGTTCCGCGATGTCGCTACTCGCGTTATTCAGTATCCCTTGGCTTTTTTGTGAATATGGAATAGGTAGGTTCAGGTGTGCCACACCCTCTGTGAGTAGCGCCAGAGGGGACAGACATAAGTTATAGTTCAGACTGCCGTGCAGGATCGTAGGGCTACGTCCCGTACTTTGAGCCAGGAAATGGGTTTGTTTGCAACAAGGTAATGCGACGACATCTGAAGCACCGCGGACTGTCAGAAAGTCGACCATTGTTGCAGCTTCCATTGTTGCAGTAACAGCGAGGCGCGCAGACAGTGGTACGCCCGAAGACAAGCAGTGCCACCAAGTTGTCTGTCCAGTAGAGTCACGGTTCTGCGTACAGCATCACGAAGGGCGTATCTGTGTGTAGAGGCTCTGAGTAGAACGAGTGACGCCAGACCGCAGTCGGCATTGTCAAACAGGCAGAGCATCTGGGATGGTGGTTATCGTCTCACTGAGCCCACAACATAATCACCTCTGGTTCGCATTGCAAGAACTTTCTGATAAAAGGTGCTACCGAGATGACGGTTTGAGACTCAGTACTTCTAGAAGTACCGATGCCTAATCGCTCAAGGACTCTGAATTGAGACGGTTAAAAGCAAAGGGATGTAGGTGACAAAATCACGATTCTGAGAAAATGAGCTTCAAAGTTTGCACCAAATGTAAAATTCTATGTTTATTTGTTACACTCATAAGCCAAATCACTATGACCACTGTCCAACGCGACGTTGGATGTTGCCAGGTGACGTTGCGGGAACGTGACGCGGTAACAAAATTATGCAAGCGGAGCAGACACGGATGGGGATAACCCTAGCGAAGATATGGGCTGAAGATGGGGAAATCATTTGAGATAAGCGACTCTGACAAAGGGCATATTATTATTACGCAGAAATTGGTCAAGTGTTCATGTGCTACTGTCTTGAGTATCTATGGAAAGAGTTATGACAGTGAAACTACAAGTAGGCACTAAGTGGTTGGGCATCCACGACTCTTCAGAGGACGTAAGGTTCGGAGGCTTCTGTGCTCTGTAAAGTAGGACAGACGGTGATATGTGGCATCTCTGCGAAAGAGAACAATGCTGGTGGACGCGCAAGTGTTTCGGAGCACATCGTTCATTTTACATTTTTGAACATTGAGCTCCGCAGCAGACCACCGCTGTGTGTTCACATGTTGACCAACGACATCGTCAAGTACGATAGCAATGGGCATAGGATCATCGGGATTCGACCTTTTATCAACTGAAACTTGTCGGCCCTTCCAGTGAATCATTTTTCGGTACACTAGGTCGCTGGTCGTCTCTACAAACGCCGTCACCGAGGTGAACTGCCACTCGAAACGTGCGACGCGTCACGAATGCAGGATGTATGAGCAGTATTATGCTGTAGGAGACATTATCCTGCGTTTGCTTGGGACCTGCGGTAGTAATCGAAGACACGCTGACAGCTGAAAACCACCTGCATCCCTTGATGATTGATGTCCTTCCCGACGGCGATGTCATCTTTCAGCAGTATATTGCCAGTGTCTCGCAGCCAGAACCGTACCACAGTGGTTTGAGGAGCTTTAGAGTGGACTCACGTTGATGTCTCTGCTACCAAATTCGCCAGATGTAAATCCTGTGGAACCCATCTGGGTCACTATCGGGCGCCATCACCGCGTACGCGAATCAGCACATTACCTGTGTGTAGACATCTAATGCCACATACTTCCACAAACCTACCAACAAACTGACCGATCCCTGGTACGCAGAATCAATGATAAGCTATTAAGCAGGTGGTCATTATGTTTCGGCTCATCAGTGTGTATTGTCTGCATTAAGTATTATATGCAGTGGCTATTATGCAGCTATACATACAATATCACTGTATTAAATTCAGAATTTTGTGCTCAGCGATATTTCAGCAACTGATCTAGTTAGCACCTACACCCCACTGCCTCCGATGATATCACTTGCACCCTCTTGATTTTCGTTAATGTCATGTTTGGAATGACCTACAATGTAATACAACTTTTGTCCCATTTTCACGCATTACTTTAATCCATACGCAACTTTTATTTAGTATACGTTACATATAACGGAGCGGATAAGACAAATGAATAAACAATGTCGCATACAGAGCATAAATTCCCTAGCAAGTTGTAAGTACATACACACATAAATACTCCCTTGTCTTTTGTTATGGGTAATTTCTATTCCATGTCCGACATAGCATCTTTCGCAGATTGTGTGTTTGGCCCGCCACTTGCTGGTGATCTCCTACGTGATTTGGAGAGAGATGTTTTTCACCAAGATATGTATGTACACTTTTATGTCTTTGCATGCAAAGGAAAAACACTTCTTGTTAAGTAATTCTTCGAATAACCAATAGGAAAACGTTCAAATTACCCTGTTGTCCGTATCCCTTTGCCACAAAATAGATCTGTTCTTCCACTACAATATGGTGCTCGTATCTCCAAATATTCGATATTGTAACTTACAACCCTTTGCTTATAACCGCCTGAAATTGTAAGTGCAGCATTTGAAAGTACAAAAACATTAAAAATACATTAAGGCAGCGAATATGTGAGACTTTGTATGCTCTCAGAACAGCAGGAAGCAAGGAACCTTTCACAACATCGTCCACAACGAAAAAAGTATAATTAAAAGAGTACGTGGAATGCCTAAACATTGAGGCATCGCTACTGCGGAGCTGTCTGCAAATATGTACGTACAGTCAAGGATAAACGTACAATTAAGTAAAAAAAAGTATTCTGGAACTAAAACTTGTAAGTTGTTACAGAAATAAAACGAAATACAGCAGGAATAGTTAAATGAATTTTTAAAAAAATTATTAAAAAGGGTGTGGGTGAGTGACGATACGTGAAGGACTACAAACTAAGACAGTAGAGCTTCACGTATCGTCACTCACCCACACCCTTTTTAATAATTTTTTTTAAAACTCATTTCACTATTCCTGGTGTATTTCGTTTTATTTCTGTAACAACTTACAAGTTTTAGTTCCAGAACCCATTTTTTTACTTAATTGTACGTTTATCCTTGACTGTACGTACATATTTGCAGACAGCTTCGCAGTAGTGATGCCTCAATATTTAGGCATTCCACGCACTGTTGTTTGGAGAGCACTAAGATGTACCATCCAATGCTTTCCGCACAGAATCCAGCATCATCATGAAATGTTAGCCGCCGATTCTGTGACGCAGAGAGCATTTGCGGTGTGGGCACTTCGATAATTGGGGAAGATGTCGATTGTCCGTCTAAGGTGTTGTGGACCGATCAAGTCTATTTCACATTCAGCGGTCTATCAATACCCACAGCTGAAAAACTGGGGGTTCAGAAATCCGAGACCTGTCATGGTATCCCATTGCTTGACAAGAAAATCACGGTGTGGTGCGGATTAACCACATCAGTCGTGATCGGATCTTTTTTCTTCGAGGATATTCGGGGCGCTGCTTTTCAAACTGTCAGCCTGAAGGGTGCAAGTTACGCCGACATGTTACAGAACTGCACCATCCCTAACCTGGATGATTAATACCGCTGAAGCTACGACCTTTACGCAGGGTGACGCTCCACCCCTATTGCTACACGTGTGAAAGATCACTAGCGCACGTCGTTTGGTGGGGATCGCGTGCTGAGCTGCCACTTCCGTCGTATTTGGCCTCCCAGGTCACCAGATGTCGTACGTCCATTGCGATCGACCGACCTCATTAGGGATGCTAAAAGACAACATTCAACGGTAATTTCACACCATACTACTGATTTACCATACAGAGAGGTTTACAACATTGTCCCTCGACTGCAGGTATTGTGGATGAATGAGGGCCGACCTGTTGTGCATTTATTGTAAAGAACATCGTCCTTGCTAAAAATCAGTTGTTATGCTGATCACCGAAGTTCAGCGCTGTCGGGCTGGGCTAGCACTTGGATAGGTGGCCATCCGGTCTGCCGAACGCTGTTGGCAACGGGGTGCCCTCAGCCCTTGTGACGTAAAACTGAGGAGTTACTTGATTGAGAAGTAGCGGCTCCGGTCTCGTAAGCTGACAAAACGGCCGGGAGAGCGGTGTGCTGACCACATGTTCCTCCATATCTGCATCCAGTGGCACATGTGGGCTGAGGATGACACGGCGGCCGGTCGATACCGTTGGGCCTTCCAAGGCCGCCGGCACGGTAGCTCAGCGTGTTCGGTCAGAGGGTTAGCTGCCCTCTGTAATAAAAAAAACTGAGTTAATCGATCAACAACGAACTTAAACGGATGTCTTACGACGCCTGCCCCGAGCAGATGAAGCGAACAAAATGAGATTTTTTTTTTTTTTAAAAAAAGGCCTGTTCGGACGGAGAGTTTATGCTAATTATTGCTTATGTATCCTATGAAGTACCCTCTGTTGGCCATTTTGTGCAATGTTTCAGTAAAACCTTAAGTCATTTCAAGCTTGTGTGTAAAATTTTACATCTCTACCTGCATTATTCCGTGAATTACGGACTTTTGTGTTGCCATGTGCTGTCCAGCAGTTGCTTTTCGTTTCCCTTTTTTGACTTGATTTTAAGCCGCTCATTATCGACTAATATCATTAGTCTGACGATAATTTGTGGTCACTGACTGAAATTAAATAAAGAAAAATGGTCTTGTATTGTGTAGGCAATCTTGAGACAAGCATCAGTGTCCATCTTTGGCATTGGTTCCCAAACGCCATGAGACAATTATCCCTAAGTGCAATCAGATATTAGCTATTACCCCTCTCCCCAACCCACCCCCCACCCCAACCATCTTCAGAATTGCCCCTTAGTGGAATCAGGTATTAGCTAATAAGCCCTCTCCCCCTCTTAAAATGACACAAGATAAACGATATTTAGTTTATGCAGATGTTTCATTAAACCACGAACTTCTGGTCAGGGTAATAATCGGTATTATTTATTTCTAAAGGCATTTCTCATGGACTTATGGAGGAATCATGAGTGTATCACGAGTGTTACCGAAACTCCTCCTCAGAAGAAAGTTAACTACCCACATTTAAGATAGAGAGTTGTTACAAAATGTGCTTCCTCTGCACTCACTCCACTTCCTAGTGACACTTCCTATGCCCACACATTGCACCCCACTTAAAATTAACATGTTTAAATGTTTACATTACACTTACTGTTCGTGAGCCACTTGAGTCGCAGAAATTGGAATCCTTGTGTCTGACTACTGCCACTAACAATAATAACAACAACAACAATAATAATAACAATACAACAAAAACAATAACAAGAACAACAATAACAATAATAACAATTATTATTATTTCTTTCTTTTCGCACACGTTATGTCTGGTCAAAAATGGAAAGTGACGCGGACCTTCATCAAGCGTGACTTCCTTTTAACTGTATGGTATATGTTATACTGCATTTAGGAACTTTCGGGTAATTGAACATGTATCAATAATTACAGATTTCTGTAGTTATATATGTAAGTTTGGATGTAGCTGTATTGCATTGATGTACTGGTGGATATTGTGTGGTATGACATCTGTAGTTGATAGTATAATTGGTATAATGTCAACTTAATCCTGATGCCACATGTCCTTGACTTCCTCAGCCAGTTGGATGTATTTTTCAATTTTTTCTCCTGTTTTCTTTTGTATAATTGTTGTATTGGGTATGGATATTTCGATTAGTTGTGTTAATTTCTTCTTTTTATTGGTGAGTATGATGTCAGGTTTGTTATGTGGCGTTGTTTTATCTGTTATAATGGTTCTGTTCCAGTATAATTTGTATTCATCGTTCTCCAGTACATTTTGTGGTGCATACTTGTATGTGGGAACGTGTTGTTTTATAAGTTTATGTTGTAAGGCAAGCTGTTGATCTATTATTTTTGCTACATTGTCATGTCTTCTGGGGTATTCTGTATTTGCTAGTATTGTACATCCACTTGTGATGTGATCTACTGTTTCTATTTGTTGTTTGCAAAGTCTGCCTTTATCTGTTGTGGTATTGGGATCTTTAATAATATGCTTGCTGTAATATCTGGTGTTTATTGTTTGATCCTGTATTGCAATCATGAATCCTTCCGTCTCACTGTATATATTGCCTTTTCTTAGCCATGTGTTGGATGCGTCTTGATCAATGTGTGGCTGTGTTAGATGATACGGGTGCTTGCCATGTAGTGTTTTCTTTTTCCAATTTACTTTCTTCGTATCTGTTGATGTTATGTGATCTAAAGGGTTGTAGAAGTGGTTATGAAATTGCAGTGGTGTAGCCGATGTATTTATATGAGTGATTGCTTTGTGTATTTTGCTAGTTTCTGCTCGTTCTATAAAGAATTTTCTTAAATTGTCTACCTGTCCATAATGTAGGTTTTTTATGTCGATAAATCTCCTTCCTCCTTCCTTTCTGCTTAATGTGAATCCCTCAGTTGCTGAATGTATGTGATGTATTCTATATTTGTGGCATTGTGATTGTGTAAGTGTATTTAGTGCTTCTAGGTCTGTGTATTTATAGCTTTTGTCTTGTTTCTTGCTGTCAATTCTGTTTTCAGTATTTTTGTTAGTCTTTGTCTATATTTTTCTTTTAGTTCTTCTTTAATATTTGTATTATATATTCCTATTTTTTGTCTGTATCCTAGATATTTATAGGCATCTGTTTTTTCCAACGCTTCTATGCAGTCGCTGTGGTTATCCAATATTTAATCATCTTGTTTAATGTGTTTTCCCTTGACTATGCGATTTTTCTTACATTTGTCTGTTCCAAAAGCCATATTTATATCATTGCTGAATACTTCTGTTATCTTTAGTAATTGGTTGAGTTGTTGATTTGTTGCTGTCAGTAGTTTTAGATCATCCATGTATAGCAAATGCGTGATTTTGTGTGGGTATGTTCCAGTAATATTGTATCCTTAATTTGTATTATTTAGCATGTTGGATAGTGGGTTCAGAGCTAGGCAAAACCAGAAAGGACTCAATGAGTCTCCTTGGTATATTCCACGCTTAATCTGTATTGGCTGTGATGTGATATTATTTGAATTTGTTTGGATATTAAGTGTATTTTTCCAATTTTTCATTACTATGTTTAGGAATTGTATCAATTTAGGATCTACTTTGTATATTTCAAATATTTGTAGTTACCATGAGTGGGGTAGACTATCAAAAGCTTTTTGGTAATCAATGTATGTGTAGTGTAGCGACCTTTGTTTAGTTTTAGCTTGATATGTCACCTCTGCATCTATTATCAGTTGCTCATTACATCCTTGTGCTCCTTTGCAACAGTCATTTTGTTCTTCATTTATAATTTTGTTTTGTGTTGTATGTGTCATTAATTTCTGTGTAACGACTGAAGTTAATATTTTGTATATTGTTGGTAGGCATGTTGGGGGCGATATTTAGCTGGGTTTGCTGTATCTGCTTGATCTTTAGGTTTCAGATAAGTTATTCCATGTGTGAATGTATCAGGGACTGTGTATGGGTCTGCAATGTATCTGTTAAATAATTTAGTTAGATGTGAATGTGTTGAGATGAACTTCTCTAGCCAGAAATTTGCTATTTTATCTTTTCCAGGGGCTTTCCAATTGTGAGTAGAATTAATTGCTTGGGTGACTTCATGTTGCAAAATTATCACTTCAGGCATTGAAAGGTGGCTACACTGAGCCACAGCGCCAGAGATCGCGCTAGAGAGTATTGTTCCGCCGCCTCCACTGGCAGTGATTATTGAGAACTCGTAGTGGGCAGTGCTTTGGGAGAACTCGTGGTAGTCAGTGCTGAGATGTCGTAGTGAGGAGTGTTTGTTGAGATGAGCTAGGAGGCAGTGCTTGCTGAGATGTGATACTGAAAAGTTCTTGTTGAGATGTGATAGTAGCGAGTCGGTGTGGAGAGATTGTAATGTCTAGAGTGCTTTTCATCAATATAAATTAAGGTAACAAACTACTTTTCTTTTCTTTCTCATTATTTCAATGTCCTGAATAATGCGTCATTACAGGTTCAGTCAACAAAGCATCTGGCTTGTGTTCTTGTATTAGAGTGTAATTCTGGTTTTCTTGAGTAATTATGGTATTTCTATTTTCTTTAATTAATTCAGTATAAATGATATTTAAAATTTCTTGTGTTTTTGAAGAAGAACCGTGCCAGATGCGTACGTTGAGTCATACTTCCACACACAGAACAGTTACACTTGTGCTTTGGTTTCGTAGGTTTTATAGTTGCTGGGGACTTAATTAATTGATTGTGTTAATGAAAATTTCCATTTCATTCTTTGTTATTGTTCTATGCAGTCAGATAGCGTAATAATACTAGTCAGGGCCAACCGTTTACGAGACTTCGTAATCGGACAGACAGCTACCAAAATTATTTGCATTCTATTTTAATTAAGCCCCCATGCAGCATTTGTGGTATCATCTTGTATGTATCTGTTCGTGCTTGTATCCACCGTGCATGCCTGTTATGTTGTACTGGGTTTGACCATATGTTGCTCCAGAAGTGTTCCATGTCTGTTATATTTGGTGGATTGTCTATTTTAATGTGTGTGTTATCTATTGTCTGATAAAATTTCTTATTGTTTGTGTTGAATGTTTGGTTTTGTTTCCTTCTATTTTCACTTTTTTTGTATCTCCTAAGTCGTTTGGCCAATGCTTGTAATTTCTGCTTCTTTTCATCTGACATTTCCTTTCTTATAAATTGTGTTAGCTGTCCGATGTCTTTTCTCAGTTTTTCTATTCTGATCTGTAGCCTGTGTTGCCATGCTGGTTTTGTGGGTTTCTTCTGTGTGTTGGTTGGTTCTGATCTCTGCCTAGTGTGTATATTTAGTGTAGTGAGTGCTCCTATATAAACCAGTAGTTGTAACTCTTCCATAGTTGTGTTTTTATTTATTTTGTTGTGTATGATTGTGTTGATAGTTTTTATTGTTGTTTCTACTTATGGGTTATTTGGCGGTCTATGCAAGAATGGTCCAATGTCTGTATTTGTGTCTTTGTATTCTATATATGTCAGCTGAAATTTTTCTTCTATATTTAACATTTGTGTCACTTCGTGTTCTATTTGTGCTTGTTCTGGTGTCTGTCTTAAGATTTCGTTTTCCTCTGATTGCTTAATTGATGCGTGTTGTTCTTTGTTTGTTTGCTCTGGGATGTTTGAGTCCATTACTGTATTTTCTTCTTCTTCTGATTGCACATTATTTTGTTCCAGTATTTGTTGTACTTGTTGTTTTTATGTTTTCTAATTCCGACTGGGGTATCCTGTTATTTTTGATTATTACACGGATCTGATCAGCTAGTCGTTGTTCTGTTAAAAATTTTAATTCCGGGTATCTGATAATAAATGTTGTGTATACTTGTGATCTGTATCCAGTTGTGTTGGTTCCTTATTATTATTATTATTATTATTATTATTATTATTATTATAACACTACTGTGTAGGCCCTGCAGGAGCGTACTAGCCATTATACACTTCCTGCTGTCCCTGTTGTGTTGTGCTGACCGTTTGTTTTCTGTTGTGAAATGGATAACGAGGTAATTTCTGGTCTATTGTTGGAAATGTTTACTTGAGATGTTCAAGCATATGTGATATATATGTGTCTGAATTTAATTGATTTAATTGATGAAAGGAGAAAATATAACAATGCAGTAAATGAAGCAGGCAAAAAGGAATACAAACGTCTCAAAAACAAGATTGACAGGAAGTGCAAAATGGCTAAGCAGGGATGGCTAGAGGACAAATGTAAGGATGTAGAGGGCTATCTCAGTAGGGGTAAGATAGATACTGCCTACAGGAAAATTAAAGAGACCTTTGGAGTACAGAGAACCACTTATAGGAATATCAAGAGCTCAGATGGAAACCCAGTTCTAAGCAAAGAAGGGAAAGCAGAAACGTGGAGGTAGTATATAGAGGGCCTATACAAGGGCAATGTACTTGAGGACAATATTATGGAAATGGAAGAGCACTGAAAGACCTGAGTCGAAACAAGGCCCCGGGAGTAGACAACATTCCATTAGAACTACTGACAGCCTTGGGAAAGCCAGTACTGACAAAACTCTACCATCTGGTGAGCCTGCTTTCCCTGCAGGCGAAATACCCTCAGACTTCAAGAAGAATATAATAATTCCGATCCCAAAGAAAGCAAGTGCTGACAGATGTGAAAATTACCGAACAATCAGTTTAATAAGTCACGGATGCAAAATACTAACGCGTATTCTCTACAGACGAATGGAAAAACTGGTAGAAGCTGACTTCGGAGAAGATCAGTTTGGATTCCGTAGAAATGTTGGAACACGTGAGGCAATGCTGACCCTACGACTTATCTTAGAAGCTAGATTAAGGAAAGGCAAACCTACGTTTCTAGCATTTGTAGACTTAGAAAAAGCTTTTGACAATGTTGACTGGAATACTCTCTTTCAAATTCTAAAGGTGGCAGGGGTAAAATACAGGGAGCGAAAGGCTATTTACAATTTGTACAGAAACCAGAAGGCAGTTATAAGAGTCGATGGGCACGAAATGGAAGCAGTGGTTGGGAAGGGAGTGAGACAGGGTTGCAGCCTATCCCCGATGTTATTCAATCTGTAAATTGAGCAAGCAGTGAAGGAAACAAAAGAAAAATTTGGAGTAGGTATTAAAATCCAAGGAGAAGAAATAAAAACTTTGAGGTTCGCCGATGACATTGTAATTCTGTCAGAGACAGCAAAGGACTTTGAAGAGCAGTTGAACGGAATGGACAGTGTCATGAAAGGAGGGTATAAGATGAACATCAACAAAAGCAAAACGAGGATAATGGAATGTAGTCGAATTATGTCGGGTGATGCTGAGGGAATTAGATTAGGATATGAGACACTTAAAGTGGTAAAGTAGTTTTGCTATTTGGGGAGCAAAATAACTGATGATGGTCGAAGTAGAGAGGATATCAAATGTAGACTGGCAATGGCAAGGAAATCGTTTCTGAAGAAGAGAAATTTGTTAACATCGAGTATTGATTTAAGTGTCAGGAAGTCGTTTCTGAAAGTATTTGTATGGAGCGTAGCCATGTATGGAAGTGAAACATGGACGATAACTAGTTTCGACAAGAAGGGAATAGAAGCATTCGAAATGTGGTGCTACAGAAGAATGCTGAAGATTAGATGGGTAGATCATACAACTAGTGAGGAGGTATTGAATAGGATTGGGGAGAAGAGAAGTTTGTGGCACAACTTAACTAGAAGAAGGGATCGGTTGGTAGGACATGTTCTGAGGCATGAAGGAATCACCAATTTAGCATTGGAGGGCAGCGTGGAGGTTAAAAATCGTAGAGGGAGACCAAGAGACGAATACACTAAACAGATTCAGAATGATGTAGGTTGCAGTAGGTACTGGGAGATGAAGAAGCTTGCACAGGATAGAGTAGCATGGAGAGCTGCATCAAATCAGTCTCAGGACTGAAGACCACAACAACAACAACATGTGTCTCATTTCCATTTTTTTCACGAGGAAAATATTCATACATTCGTTTCATAAGCTGTAACTTCCACCACACTCAAAACCAACGTAATTAATGGTAATTTATGTAATTAGTATTACAGTCGAACGAAATAATGATAATAGTAATGAACTTTTAAAAATAATTTAGTTTACACCTCAGAAAATTTCACTTTATCCTTTAGCAGGTAATTATCGTTCGACTGGGAACCACTGGTCTATGGGATCTTTCTGAGTTCCTTGCTGTGGATGGAACATCAATTGATGGGCGTATTACTTTGATTGTGTGCCGTGTGGTTTGGCCCTGAAGATAGAGTAGCATTCGAGCTACGCTTTCGTTGCGTGTTCAGTGACACTGCAGTCGCCGTATCTGTGAAGAGATCATATTCGTCTGCTAAATATACACTGCAGAAAAGTGTATAGAGTGGTTTTAAGTAGGCGTGAATCTTGTCGCGTGATGAATACTTGAAGAATCTTTCTATGCGGCTACGGCCTGCCTCTTCGAGGTAGCTTTCTTTGCATATGTAAAGTGTGCCTGAAATACAGGCAATAGCGATTCCGTGCGAATCTGCAGCCTGCGTGATTGCCTGCACAGACCGATAAGAGTGAAAGGTCAGAGTGAGATTACGCGCGCTAAAAGAAACTCGCCTAAGGAACCACTGCGGGTTCAGCGAAATTCAAGACACACCAGACAACATCCATGATACAGCGAGGTATGACTGCGCTCAGTGAAATCAAACGCAGCATGTGATATTAGGTGATTGTACTTATTTTTATATTTCAGATTCTGCTGAGAGAGTTGAAAAATAACTGAACTAATAGAGACACGCAGTCGGCAGGAAAACAGTCATGAAGAGTAAGATTTAATGTCCCAACAACAACGAGATTATTAGAGACGAAGAAAATTGCTCCGATAGGCGAGGTAACTGGAAAAAACGCTTGTGCTATCTTCAACGGAGCCAGTCCGATATTTGTTTTATGTGGTTTATGCAAACAACAGTAAACGTAAATCTATTCCCTCCCCCCTACACACAATCGGTAAAACACTCTTTTCCACATCGATATTACCTTAGAAGTTGGATGAGTGCTGACATTGTTCTCCAACGTAGGGCGTTAGTTCATTGTCCTTATTACTTCCCCGTCTTAGTTTCGTTTCGGGTGATGATAACAAGAATTGTGCTCAAAAAGGAAAAGTTCATATCAGTCTAGTGAGCAGTTACGTATGTTCTGCATGATTCACGTGCTGGATGTAGATGATACTGAATAGGATTTTCAATACTAAATACTGTGTGGTATTTGTTTTGTAATTGAGCTGGCTTGTTAAAAATCTGAGCATGTAACTCATCACGGTATCGCATTAGAAGAGAGCTGCGTGGGCCCTTTCCTATTCTGAGCAATACATCGCCCTTGCTGGTAATAATATACACTGCTGATAATTAGTATATCATCGACAAACACAGAGAATAACGAAATACACTCTTAAGACCAAAAAGCACAACACACCACGAAGAAATTATCCAAATGGGACGGAAATCGGTAGATGTGATGTGCATGTACAGACAATCAAGTGACTACAGTTTCAGAAAAAACTCGATGATTTATTCAGGAGAAAGAGCTTCACAAACTGAACAAGACAATAACGCTTTAGTCCACCTCTGGCCCTTAACAAGGCAGTTATTCGGCTTGGCACTGACTGTTAAGTTGTTGGATGTCCCCTGGGGATATAGTGCCAAATTCTGACAACTTGCGTGTCAGATCGTCAAAATCAAAATGGTTCAAATGGCTCTGAGCACTATGGGACTAAACGTCTGAGGTCATCAGTCCCCTAGAACTTAGAACTACTTAAACCTAACTAACCTAAGGACATCACACACATCCATGCCCGAGGCAGGATTCGAACCTGCGACCGTAGCGGTCGCGCGCTTCCAGACTGTAGCGCCTAGAACCGCTCGGCCACACCGGCCGGCTCGTCAAAATCCCGAAATGGTTGGTGGGCACTGCCAATAATGTTCCAAAAGTTCTCAGTTGGGAAGACAGTTGACGAACTTGCTCGCCAAGGTAAGGTTTGCCAAGCGTGAAGACAAGAAGTAGAAACTCTCGCCACGTGCGGATGGGCATTATCTTGCTGAAATGTAAGCCCAGTATGGCTTCCCGTGAAGGACAATAAAACGGGGCGTAGAATATCGTCGACATACCGCTGAGCCTTAAAAGTACCGCGGATGACGGCCAGAAAGCTTCTGCTATGAAAAGAAATGCCATCGCAGGCCATCACTCCTGGTTATCGGGTCTTACGGCGGGTGACAGTCAGACTGGTATCCCACCACTGTCTGTGGCGCCTCCAGACACGTGTTCGCTGGTCATCGGGACTCAGTTTGAAGCGGGACTCAGCACTGAAAATTCTACTCTAGTCGATGAGATGCCAGGTCTAAGTGGTGGCTGGAAACGCTTCGGACAACGGTGGGATACGAACCGGACTATCACCCGCCATAGAGCATGATAACCAGGGGTGATGGCCATTTCCTTTCATAGTGGGACCCCTTTGGTTGTCATCCGCGACACCCTAACAGCACAGCGATACGTCGACGATATTCTATGCTCAGTTTTGTCTTCCTTCATGGGAAGCCAGTCTGGGTTTACATTTCCGCTAGGTAATGCACGCCCGCATATGGCGAGAGTTTCTATTTCTTATTTTCATGATTTCCATACCCTACCTTGACAAAGAAGGTGGCCGGATCTCTCCCCAATTGACAAAGTTTGAAGCATCATGGGCAGGGCTCTCCAACCAGCTAGGAATTTTGACGACGTAATGTGCCAGTTGGACAGAATGTGGCACGATATAGCTCAAGATGACATCAAACAAGGCAGTCAACCAGTGCCAAGGCAAATAACTGCATAAAGGGATCAGACCTGGACCAACGCGTTATTGACTTGCCCAATTTCTGAAGCTCTTTTTCTTGCATAAAGCGTGCAGTATTGCCGACACTGCAGTCATTTGTTTGTCTGCACATGCACACTACATCTACCGATTTCCGTCCCATTCGTATAATTCATTCGTAGTTTATCCTTTTTGTTGTCTTAGAGTGAAGTACTTCAAGAAATGGTTCAAATGGCTCTAAGCACTATGGGACTTAACATCTGAGGTCATCAGTCCCCTAGACTTACAACTAGTTAAACCTGACTAACCTAAGGACATCACACATATCCATGCCCGAGGCAGAATTCGAACCTGCGACCGTAGCAACAGCGCGGTTCCGGACTGAAGCGCCTAGAAGCGCTCGTCCACAGTGGCCGGCAGTGAAGTGCTCATTTTTCGTATGCAGGATAGTGGGAGGAACACCTTATTAAATTTGAAGGTGATTTTGGGATATGCAGTGAACAGCAGTGCGACCTCTAGCAGGGACGAGGCCTCTAACCAGGAGAGGCTTCAAGTGGACCCGAGTTCGGATTACAGATATGGATCTGTCCACGCTGCCTCAGCTGTATGCCAGATATCCTCACTCGCAGTGGCTCGCAAGGGGTGGCATGCCGTTCCCTCTGCTGCCCATGACCACCAGCCTTGAGACCTGTTGTCCAAATTACCAGTTATGTGAACCAGAGACGGTCATGTTGGTACTCCATACCATCACGCCAGGGTGTGATACAGTGTGGCACCGCTCGCTCTGCTCGGTGCCTGCACTTACTGCACCCAGAACTCGACTGGAAAAACAACGTGCTGCCACCACACCTAGGTCCAGGCATGACACAGGCCGCACCTCTGTCGACGCGCTTCCGTCTGCTTCCGCGGCAAGGGAAGTCGCAAGATGAGTTTCTGTGCCAACAGTCCGGTTTATTCCGTACGTCACCGCACTGTACGCGTGGATACTTGTCTGTAACCAGCCCAGTTCCTGACCGGCACATCAACATGTCTGCCCTCTAAGTCGCTAGTGGTGCGGGGCAATTCTGATTTCACATGACGTTGAGTGAGACCTTCCTCAACTCATCGATCCCTATATCAGCATGACAGTTGTGGGACCCCAATCAAGACCAGCAGCAATATCGTGGAACGATGATTTTTAATTTTAAATGTCAAGTTCCGTAGGACCAAATTGAAGAGCAAATCTCCAAGGTCATGGAACGTGTCAGTACATGAACTTACAACATAAAAGTAATAACAGATAAAAATAAATGTTCATGAACCTGAAAGAAAATCAGTCCATCAGTTTAAGCAAACGCTATCAGCAATACAATGAGAATCATCTTAATTTTTCAAGGAACTCATCGACAGAATAGAAGGAGTGATCCATGAGGAAACTCTTCAGTATCGATTTGAAAGCGCGTGGATTACTGCTATGATTTTTGAATTCGAGTGGCAGCTCATTGAAAATGGATGCAGCAGTATACTGCACACCTTTTTGCACAAGAGTTAAGGAAGTCCGATCCATATGGAGGTTTGATTTCTGCCGAGTATTAACCGAGTGAAAGCTGCTTATTGTTGAAAATAAACTAATATTGGTAACAAGAAACGACAATAAGGAATATACATATTGAGAGGCCAATGTTAAAATACCCAGACTCGTGAAAAGAGGTCGACAAGAGGCTCGTGAACTCACACCACTTATTGCCCGAACCGCCCGTTTCTGAGCCAAAAATATCCTTCTAGAATGGGAAGAGTTACCCCAAAACATAATACCATACGACATAAGTGAATGAAAATAAGCAAAGTAGACTAATTTACGTGTCGAAATATCACTCACTTTCGATACCGTTCAAATAGTGAAAATAGCAGTATTAAGTCTTTGAACAAGACCCTGAACGTGGGCTTTCCACGACAGCTTACTATCTATCTGAACACCTAGGAATTTGAACTGTTCAGTTTCTCTAATCATATACCAGTTCTGTGAGATTAAAACGTCAGGTTTTGTTGAATTGTGTGTTAGGAACTGTAAAAACTGAGTCTTACTATGATTTAACGTTAGTTTATTGTCTACAAGCCACGAACTGAGGTCATGTACTGCTCTACTTGAACCCGAGTCAATGTTGCACCCAACATCCTTTACTACCAAGCTAGTGTCATCAGCAGATAATCTGCAGTCTCACATGATATACTGCGATATATGGATGAAGGGCAATAAGGGTAATCCATATTTCTAGATTTCCGGGAAGTGTTTGACGCGGTACCCATTGCAAGCTGCTAAAGAAGGTGCGAACATACGGAGCAAGTTCAAAGGTATGTGAGTGGCTCGAAGACTTTTTAAGTTATAGAACCCACAATGTTGTCCTGTACATCAGAGACAAGGCTATAGCTGGAGTGCCCCAGGGAATACGATAGTACCGCTATTGATCTCTATATATATAAATGATTCGGCGGACAAAGTGGCCAGCAATCTGCGGTTTTTTTGCGGATACTGTGTACGGTGAGATACCGAAGCTGAGTGACTGTAGGAGGATACAGGGTGACTTTGACAAAATTTCAGGTTGGTGTGATGAATGATAGAAAAATGTAAGTTAATGTAGAAAAATGTAAGTTAATGCGTATGAGCAGGAGAAACAAACATGTAATGTTCGGATACAGCATTGGTATTAAGAGCCCGTAGCATTAGGCAGTATCACGGAGGTGCTTCGGGACCTCAAAATGGAATCCCTGAAGGGAAGGCGACGATCTTTTCGAGAATCAATACTGAGAAAAATTAGAGAGCCTGGATTTGAAGCTGACTACAGAACGATTCTATCGTCTCCAAAATACAATGCGCGTAAGGATTACGAAGAAAACATACGAGAAGTTAGGGCTCATACGGAGGTATATGGACAGTCGTTTTTTCCCTGTTCTGTTTGCGAGTGAACAGGGAGGGAAGCGACTGGTGGTGGTACAGGATGCCTTCCGCCACGCGTCGTAAGGTGGACTGCGGAGTATCGATGTAGCTGTAGCTACAGATGCAGATGTAGATGTGAGCGAATAGCGTCAGGCGGAATTCCCCTTCCAGTAATGCTTCTTCTCGCTAGGCGGTCGACTACTTTGTTATGTGCAGTTCTATGATCTCCCCTTATCCATAGCAAGTGGACACATATGTCGTTATCCTTACTTCTGTTATTGCATCCAAAATCCAAAATATATCTGTTAGTGCGCTTGTCGAATTTTGGATTTTTTAATTTCTGCATAACGCTTTGTACGTCCGAGAGCAGCAATATGAGATTAAAAATCTGTATGCCATAATAAATACCCTACCTAAAAGCCAACAATTCCGAAGTATCATCAGAAGTTTCAAGTGGAAGTGCAATCATTTTAATTCCCGAATATCCACCTTCTGCAGCGCGGATCGGTACGAGATGTGAAGGAAGAGAGTCAGTGAGGTTCTGGAAGGTAGCGACAGGAATGTGGAGACCTGACGACTTCAGTACTGTGGCCCGCTGCATGCACGGCCCGAACAGCCCGATCGATCTGGTCCCACAGATTCGCGCTTCGGTTTTAATTCGGGGCGTCTGATTGTCAGGGCAGCAGAGTAAACCCATCCTGGTGCTCTTCGAACCACGCACGGACGCAGCAAGCCGCGTTACATGTTGCATAGTCTACTAGTAGATGTCACTGTGCCGAGGAAAAACAAACTGCACTTAGGGATGCACAGATGCAAGGGTAGATGCATACACGGGTTCATCCATCCTGCCGTCTAGAATGACCAGTTCACACAACGACTACCACAAACATATTCCTCAGACCATAACGCTCGATCTCCCAGCCAGGACCGCTTTGCTTCCAGACGTTCCATGCCGTACACATCGACGATCATTTGACCCACGGAGCATAAAACGCGATTCATCTGAAAAGGCTGTCTGTCTCCATTTATTGGACGTCCATTTGCAGATTACAGTATCCTTCGCCGATAAACAGCAGTTAGCATCGGTGCGTGAACCAGAAGCTCACACGGAGCAACGTTCACTGAACGGTCGTTCAGGAGACGCTGTTGGTAATCCCTCGGTTCATCCTGATAGTTTCTCAACAGTAGTACGTCAGTTCGTCTGTACACATCCATGGCCCGTGGGACACCACAACTGCCTCTCTGCTGGTTTTGGACAGTGCCATTTTGCGATCCACGGTGTACATTAACCAACGTGCCAGGCAAACGGTTTACAAACTTAGGCGTTTCGGAAATGCTACCACCCTTGGCTCAAAAGCCAATTGATCATGCCCTTTTAAACTTCAAGATAAATCGCTCCGCTTCCGACAGCGACTGCACTTGACCACGTCCCACCTCACATACCCGCCAATGCTAGTGCTACCACCTGACGACTGCACGCTGACGTCGAACATAGGCGGTGGTTACATTAATGTGACAGGGCTATTAATGTGACAGGTATATAAATCGATAATCGAAATCAAATTCTATTAAGCTAAGTCCAGCAAAAGTTGAAGTTTGTAACTCAAGCTCATAGAATGCAGTCAGCATCATTCCTTGTGCGATGCCAAAATTTGCACCAAGATCAGAGTTAAACATGCTTGTTTCTTTAATTTCTCATTTATCGTTATCTTGTTGAAGCTTTTCCCACTTGAATGCCCAACCACCATACGACACTACATATTAGTTAAGGAGGCACCTAAATAGTGAATGAAAATGGACGTTATGCTGTTTATTTCCCTTAATGGGCGTTCGTAATTGGTTTCAAGAACATTCTGATCAATACGAGCGAGTGATTTTATCACACAGATCGCCTGATGTGAATCTCATCGAACGTTTATGGAACATAATCGAGAAGTCAGTTTGTGCACAAACTCCTGCACGCCGGCCGGAGTGGCCAAGCGGTTCTAGGCGCTACAGTCTGGAACCGCGCGACCGCTACGGTCGCATGTTCGAATCCTGCCTCGGGCATGGATGTGTGTGATGTCCTTAGGTTAGTTAGGTTTAAGTGGTTCTAAGTTCTAGGGGACTGATGACCCCAGCAGTTAAATCCCATAGTGCTCAGAGCCATTTGAACCAATCACGAACGTTTGTACCCAGGTGACATGGAACTATTCATCCATAAACATTCCGTCGTTGTTTGGGAAAATGAAGTCCACGAATGGTTGCAAATGGTTTCCAAGTAGCCGAACATAAGCATTTCGAGACAATGATAGGTTCAGTTGGTCCAGGGCAAACATTCCATTCCATGTAAACACAGCCCACACCATTATGGAGACACCATTAGCTTGCACAGTGCCTTGTTGACAAACTGCGTCCACGCTCGCATGGGGTTTGCGTTACACTCGACCCCTATCACCAGCTTTTACCAACTGAAATCGGCACTCGTCTGATCAGGCGACGGTTTTCCAGTCCAACCGATATGGTCACGAGCCTAGGAAAGGGTCTGCAAGCGATTTCGTACTTTGGCAAACGCACTGATGTTGGTCGTCCCCTGCCATAGCCCATTCACGCCACATTTCGCCGCACTGTCCTAACAAGAACGTTCGTTGTACGTCCCACACTGATTTCTGCGGTTATTTCAAGCAGCGTTGCTTGTCGACAACTCTACGCAAACGCTGTTGCTCTCGATCGTTAACTGAAGGCCGTCGGCCACTGCGTTGTCTGTGGTGAGAGGTAATGCCTGAAATCTGATATTCTCTGCACAGCCTTGACACTGTGGATCTCCCGGAATATGGAATTCCCGAACGATTTCCGAAATGGAATGTCCCATCCGTCTAGCTCCAACTACCATTCCGCCTTCCAAGTCTGTTAATTCCCGTCGTGCAGCCATAATCACGTCGGAAACCTTTTCACGTGAATCACTTGAGTACAAATGACTGCTACGTCGAAGCACTGCCCTTTGATACTTTGTGTACGTGATACTATATGAATCTGTATACGTGTACACGTGCATGTCGCTAACTCATGCCTTTTGTCACCTCAGTATATATATATATATATATATATATATATATATATATATATAGGATGTTACAAAAAGGTACGGCCAAACTTTCAGGAAACATTCCTCACACACAAATAAAGAAAAGATTTTATGTGGACATGTGTCCGGAAACGCCTAATTTCCATGTTAGAGCTCATTTTAGTTTCTTCCACCTACGTTCAATGGAGCACGTTATTATGATTTCATACAGGATACTCTACCTGTGCTGCTAGAACATGTGCCTTTACAAGTACGACACAACATGTGGTTCATGCACGATGGAGCTCCTGCACATTTCAGTCGAAGTGTTCGTACGCTTCTCAACAACGGATTTGGTGACCGATGGATTGGTAGAGGCGGACCAATTCCATGGCTTCAACCCTCTTGACTTTCATTTATGGGGGCATTTGAAAGCTCTTGTCTACGCAACCCCGGTACCAAATGTAGAGACTCTTCGTGCTCGTATTGTGGACGGCTGTGATACAATACGCCATTCTCCAGGGCTGCATCAGCGCATCAGGGATTCCATGCGACGGAGGGTGGATGCATGTATCCTCGCTAACGGAGGACATTTTGAACATTTCCTGTAACAAAGCGTTTGAAGTCACGGTGGTACGTTCTGTTGCTGTGTGTTTCCATTCCATGATTAATGTGATTTGAAGAGAAGTAATAAAATGAGCTCTAACATGGAAAGTAAGCGTTTCCGGACACATGTCCACATAACATATTTTCTTTCTTTATGTGTGAGGAATGTTTCCTGAAAGTTTGGCCGTACCTTTTTGTAACACCGTGTATATGAGGGTGAGTCAAATGAGAAATATTTTTTAAATATTGTTTGTTGTGCAGAAGTGGTACAAAGCTGTATCACTTTTCAACATAATCTCCCCCTGGCTCAACGCAAGTCCTCTAGCTCTTACGAAGTGCACAAATTCCTTTAGAAAAATATTCTTTTGGTAGTCCGCGCAACCACTCATGCACCGCGTGGCGTACCTCTTCATCAGAACGGAACTTCTTTCCTCCCATTGCGTCTTTGAGTGGTCCAAACATATGAAAATCACTTGGGGCAAGGTCTGGTGAGTATGGTGGATGAAGAAGACACTCAAAATGCAGGTCTGTGATTGTTGCAACTGTTGTACAGGCAGTGTGGGGCCTTGCATTGTCATGTTGCAAAAGGACACCTGCTGACAGCAATCCACGTCGCATTGATTTGGTTACAGGCCGCAGATGATTTTTTAGAAGATCTGTGTATGATGCACTGGTGACAGTGGTCACTCTAGGCATGTAATGCTCCAAAATGACGCCTTTTTTGTCCCAAAAGAAAGTCAGCAAAACGTTCCCTGCTGATGGTTTTGTTCGAAACTTCTTTGGTTTTGGTGATGAGGAATGGCACCATTCCTTGCTCGCTCTCTTCGTTTCCAGTTGGTGGAAGTGAACCCATGTTTCGGTCCCTGTAACGATTCTTGCAAGGAAGCCATCACCTTCTCGTTCAAAGGGCCGAAGACGTTCTTGACAAGCATTGACACGTCGTTCTCAGGAGTCAGTTGCCGTGGCACCCATCTTACAGACACTTTGTGAAATTCGGGCACATCATGCACAATGTGGTGTGCTGACCCATGACTAATCTGTAAACATGCTGCAATGTCATTCAGTGTCACTCGGCGGTTTTCCTTCACTATGGCTTCAGCTGCTGCAATGTTCTGTGGAGTCTTCCTACTCCGTTCGTAGACTTGCTGCTGTAACAAACATGCATCACCGTACTGAACCTCCATTCGTCGATGAATTTCAATAGGTTTCACACCTTCACTAGGCAAAAACCGAACAACAGAACGTTGTTCTTCCCTGGTGCAAGTCGCAAGTGAGGCAGTCATCTTTATACTGATACTGCGACGGGATATATATATATATATATATATATATATATATATATATATATATTTATATATATATGTGTGTGTGTGTGTGTGTGTGTGTGTGTGTGTGTGTGTGGTGCTATTCCACATGCACAGCTCGAAAAGACGAATAAAACGCAATTATTTATGTGTGAAGCCGTAGTATTACAAGGGTGAAATATAAATATGGATCCAGTCATTGCTGGACAATTACAAGGTGATCGGAGAACTAAAAGTCTGAAGTCGACAAGGACGTGGAGAACTAATTCATAGTGATCGTCATAGGCCCGCGTCCTTATTAGATGCGGTCTGTCACGTATACTGAATGGCATTCTAGAAGCCATTTCTTCTCCAGAAAGGAGAACGCTATTCAGGTCTGTTCTAGTTTAACCATCGATTGGCCACTTGCTTCCTAGAACCTCCGAACTTCGAAACTCCGCTCGTCACGAGAACTGGAGCGCGGTTAACGGCCGCCTTCCATCGAGCCGGGAAGGGGATTAACGCCAAAACGAAACAAACATCCGTCGCTGGGGATGTAAACAACGACCGCTCAGTCCCCTCCCCTTAACAGACTATTCCGAAGACAGATTAATTGGTACACAAGCTCCTGTAGTCATCCTAACTCCGGCTGGGCGCAGAGAAGCATGAGACCAGACAGACGGAGATAAAAAAGTGAAATGTGAACAGGCACTAGACGTATGTGCAGTGTACGCCAAATATGCTCATTGGAGTAAGCACAGGTGTCGTTTTAGTTACGAAGGTCATATGCAGACAGAGAATTAATCATCCTCTGCCGTTAGCGAGAAAATGACAAGAACTGTAATCTGAATTTGGAACAGAACCAGTGTAGTACAAAAGAGTGCACAAAACGTAACAGGCGCTTTTGTTGGATAATTTGGGGCGTGACATTGTACAGCGTCGTTACAACTGAAAAAACATAATGAGCGTCTTCGGAAAGTTCTTTTAAACGGCTTACCTACAGAAACGGAAATAAACTGTGAAGGTGAGTACTTTCGGAAATATTACTGCAAGGATAAGATATAGCTCATAACACACAGAAAAGTAACGACACTTGGGAATAAGATTATAAAATGAAAGGGTATTTGGTGAAAGTTAATAGTTCGAATTATTCACAGAATGCCTGCCGAAAAAGAGGATATCCGATCTTTAGAACAATGCCACAATAATTTTAATCCATAAGAGACGGTGCAGAAGGTATACAAGCACAACCCGCTAGTCTTCGTCTATGGTAAATAAAACCCAAATGCTCACTACCCGTCCAGAACAAATATCAGACCTTAAACCATAACAACGCTAAGAAATACAGTCAACAAATTTACAAGAACGTGTGTATACATAATGAAAGAAGCCATATAATCGCAACCAATATTCGCTCTGGTTGGAGAACCTGATCTCTGTGAACATAGGAAAGTATACCACTTGCTGGCAACATGGGACTAGTTACATGCCCATATATTAGATTGTGCGCATAACTCACAAACATTTACACCATATTTTTGTATATTGTTTGAAAATGAGGAGAAAACCCATAATTATGCAAAAAATAAGTTTTTGTTTCACGTATGAAATTTGAGTTTGTATCATAATTTCAGTCCGGATATAGATTTGAGGACCAAAAACTCATTCAAACGTCGGCCATGAAAACCACAAAACAAAGGCATATACACTGTCCAGTTACATAATGTGACCACTGAATTTGTTCGAGGTCAACGATCAATAATAACTCACAGACGACAGATGGCAGCACTATCAGTAGAGTGTATATAAAGCGTGTCGGGGGGGGGGGGGGGGGGGGGGGAACTGTGACAGTCGTTGTCATATAATCGCAACCAATATTCGCTCTGGTTGGAGAACCTGATCTCTGTGAACATAGGAAAGTATACCACTTGCTGGCAACATGGGACTAGTTACATGCCCATATACACTCCTGGAAATGGAAAAAAAGAACACATTGACACCGGTGTGTCAGTCCCACCATACTTGCTCCGGACACTGTGAGAGGGCTGTACAAGCAATGATCACACGCACGGCACAGCGGACACACCAGGAACCGCGGTGTTGGCCGTCGAATGGCGCTAGCTGCGCAGCATTTGTGCACCGCCGCCGTCAGTGTCAGCCAGTTTGCCGTGGCATACGGAGCTCCATCGCAGTCCTTAATAGAGATGGGCAAAACTGTTCTTTTCAGAGATTGGATCAGAACTGTTCACTCTCTGAAATGAATTAGCTCTTTTTCATGACTCACCACTCATTTACAAAAGAAAATAAATGAAAGGCACATTGCCCTTTAAACTTGGTTTATTCCAGTACTATACCTGTATTTTGATCTTATTTGATCCTATTTTGAAGTAACACAGATAATGAGTAAGAATTTTGTATTGTTTATTGAAATTTCCACGATATGACAAAGTTTTTGATTATTGATTTATTTTGCACTAGCGTGGTTTTTTGGGTGATCGGAAAATGTTGTAACTTGAGATTTACATTAACAATATATTTGGCTATAATGTATTAAAATTTCATTAACCTCATACAAATACATCGCAAGCCATATATTTTTCCTTTCGAAGACGCCTAAAATCGCAAAATCCGTACCAGAATAAGAAAAAAAAATATAAATTTGACTGTAAAACGAAAGTGCTGCATATAGCCTTACGCAGAATAAAACAAGGAAAATATTGGTGTATCACATTTTGCGATACGTTTATCGGTTCGCTCGTAATTAAAGCGTAAATTCGAGTGTCCATAATAAAAATCCTATAGTAAGAGGAGTCATCAGGAACCTAATCTAATCAGTTTAAACAAATAAAAATAAAATAAAAACAATTGATGTATACATAACATAATAATGTAATATACATAGCGGTATTACTACGAAGAACAATATCCAGTGGGGACAAACTCCGATGCAGAGGCGCTGAGTCGAGCAGGTCGAGCCGCGAGCTTTATTACTGCGTGAGCTGAGACCGCAGAGACCAGAGTGACACCAGAGTCGCTTTGCTCGACGCTCTGGCTAGAGTCGAGACGGTGGGGTGAGCGTTGAGCGGGCGAGTTCCGAGGGTGGGGGGAGCTCACCCGCTCCGAGACAAATCGTCCGTTCCCTTGCGAGCAGGTTTTTGCAAGTAGTTCCTATGTTATCCGCTAGGTGGCTCTCTGTCCTGTTGCATCAACTGCCCAGAGGGCAGGACGTGCGACTGAAACGATCGCCGACAGAGTGCGATGCGAAGTTAAGCTGCGCCAGACACTGCACAGTGCACACGGCAGACGACGCACAGAGACGGCCCGGCATATGTGAAACACAAAATCCAATGGGGCACTGCATAATGCAGGCAGCCAAGGTAGAAGCAGGGCAGAGGCCGGCGCTGGCTGTGTTGTGTGGCGTGCACTGTGCTCTGACCAGCAGAGACGCTGCTGATATGCTCCGTCTCTCTCTCTCTCTCTCTCTCTCTCTCTCTCTCTCTGCCGTGGGAAACGTTTGGAGCTACCGTTCTTTTTTTCTGAATCACTGATTGTTCACTCCTTTGAAAGATTGAACTCTATGAATTAGTTCAAGAGCGGATCCCCCATCTCTAGTCCTTAACACTGGTAGCATGCCGCGACAGCGTGGATGTGAACCGTATGTGCAGTTGACGGACTTTGAGCGAGGGCGTATAGTGGGCATGCGGGAGGCCGGGTGGACGTACCGCCGAATTGCTCAACACGTGGGGCGTGAGGTCTCCACAGTACATCGATGTTGTCGCCAGTGGTCGGCGGAAGGTGCACGTGCCCGTCGACCTGGGACCGGACCGCAGCGACGCACGGATGCACGCCAAGACCGTAGGATCCTACGCAGTGCCGTAGGGGACCGCACTGCCACTTCCCAGCAAATTAGGGACACTGTTGCTCCTGGGGTATCGGCGAGGACCATTTGCAAACGTCTCCATGAAGCTGGGCTACGGTCCCGCACACCGTTAGGCCGTCTTCCGCTCACGCCCCAACATCGTGCAGCCCGCCTCCAGTGGTGTCGCGACAGGCGTGAATGAAGGGACGAATGGAGACGTGTCGTCTTCAGCGATGAGAGTCGCTTCTGCCTTGGTGCCAATGATGGTCGTATGCGTGTTTGGCGCCGTGCAGGTGAGCGCCACAATCAGGACTGCATACGACCGAGGCACACAGGGCCAACACCCGGCATCATGGTGTGGGGAGCGATCTCCTACACTGGCCGTACACCACTGGTGATCGTCGAGGGGACACTGAATAGTGCACGGTACATCCAAACCGTCATCGAACCCATCGTTCTACCATTCCTAGACCGGCAAGGGAACTTTCTGTTCCAACATGACAATGCACGTCCGCATGTATCCCGTGCCACCCAACGTGCTCTAGAAGGTGTAAGTCAACTACCCTGGCCAGCAAGATCTCCGGATCTGTCCCCCATTGAGCATGTTTGGGACTGGATGAAGCGTCGTCTCACGCGGTCTGCACGTCCAGCACGAACGCTGGTCCAACTGAGGCGCCAGGTGGAAATGGCATGCAAGCCGTTCCACAGGACTACATCCAGCATCTCTACGATCGTCTCCATGGGAGAATAGCAGCCTGCATTGCTGCGAAAGGTGGATATACACTGTACTAGTGCCGACATTGTGCATGCTCTGTTGCCTGTGTCTATGTGCCTGTGGTTCTGTCAGTGTGATCATGTGATGTATCTGACCCCAGGAATGTGTCAATAAAGTTTCCCCTTCCTGGGACAATGAATTCACGGTGTTCTTATTTCAATTTCCAGGAGTGTATTAGATTGTGCGCATAACTCACAAACATTTACACCATATTTTTGTATATTGTTTGAAAATGAGGACAAAACCCATAATTATGCAAAAAATAAGTTTTTGTTTCACGTATGAAATTTGAGTTTGTATCATAATTTCAGTCCGGATATAGATTTGAAGACGAAAAACTCATTCAAACGTCGGCCATGAAAACCACAAAACAAAGGCATATACACTGTCCAGTTACATAATGTGACCACTGAATTTGTTCGAGGTCAACGATCAATAATAACTCACAGACGACAGATGGCAGCACTATCAGTAGAGTGTATATAAAGCGTGTCGGGGGAGGGATGGGGGGGGGGGGGGAAGGAAAAACTGTGACAGTCGTTGTCGCAGTGCGAAAACATGGTTATTTGAAACAACATGATCATTGGCTTTTGGATCAGGGATGGAACCATTTCCAAAAACAGCTAAGTTCGTAGACTGTGGTGAAATTATGCCGTGCATGGCAAAATGGCACTATACAAAACCGGCACCGAGGCAATTTAGGTGCACCACGGGCAATACAGGTCAGGGCAATAAATGTCAGGGGTAAATGACGCCTGTGGAGATGAGAACAAGCGAACTGAAACTTCCTGGCAGATTGAAACTGTGTGCCGGATCGAGACTCGAACTCCGGACCTGTGGAACTCGAACTCGGGACCTTTGCTTGTGTAGCTCAGTTGGTAGAGCACTTGCCCGCGAAAGGCAAAGGTCCCGAGTTCGAGTCTCGGTCCGGCACACAGTTTTAATCTGCCAGGGAGTTTCATACCAGCGCACACTCCGCTGCAGAGTGAAAATCTGATTCTGGAAACATCCTCCAGGCTGTGGCTAAGCCATGTCTCCGCGATATCCTTTCTTCCAGGAGTGCTAGTTCTGCAAGGAATGTAGAAGAGCTTCTGTGAAGTTCGGAAGGTAGGAGACGAGGTACTGGCGGAATTGGAGCTATGGGGATGGGTCGTGAGTCGTGCTTGGGTAGCGCAGTTGGTAGAGCACTTGCCTGCGAAAGGCAAAGGTCCCGAGTTCGAGTCTCGGTCTGGCACACAGTTTTAATCTGCCAGGAAGTCTCATATCAGCGGACACTCCGCTGCAGAGTGAAAAATCTCATTCTAGACTTTCAACTGTTGAGCAAATGAGCGCCCAGACGAATCAAGGTGCTACCAACAAAGTCCCCTCAATGACCGTTGCTGTGTATAAGCCTCAGCAGCAGCCGGCGCTTGGTTCAAAGACCTGAGTTGACTGCTGTTCATCGGCGACGAAGACCGGCATTTGCACGCCAGTGTAGGACATCTACTGAATGACGAGACATGGCCTTTCAGGTGAATCACGTTTTATGCCCCGTCGGACAGATGGCCGTTGGCGTGTATGGCGCGAAACGTCTGAAAGCAAAAAAGGTGAGAGTACTATGGTCTGGAGAACGTTTCGAGGCATCCGTTGGTAATCTCGTCATTCTGCAAGGCACAAGCGTGCATTTATTCTTGGGGACCACGTCCATCACTACGCGCAATTTGTTTTTCCTCAGCACGACGGTATCTACCAACAGCACAAAGTAGTGTATCACACAGCTCGCACTGTACGTGCATGGTTTGAAGATCACTGGGATGAGTTTACTGTACTTACCTGGCCACCAGGCTCCCCAGATTTATA
Source organism: Schistocerca nitens (assembly GCF_023898315.1). Lineage (NCBI taxonomy): Eukaryota > Metazoa > Arthropoda > Insecta > Orthoptera > Acrididae > Schistocerca > Schistocerca nitens. Next base: position 596,317,347 of record NC_064614.1, on the reverse strand, counting down.
ATCAGTCGAAAATCTGAGAGGTCACCTCGATCGGAATGTTCGCATCATGGATCCTCAACCGAGAAACCTAAGGCAGCTGCCATGACATTGTAGTCAGCATGGCTCAACATACTTGTCCATACGTTCCAGAACCTCACTGGCTTTCTTCCTGCACGTCTCGCAGCGGTCCACGCTGCAGAAGGTTGGTTATCCAAGTTTTTGATAGGTCGTCACATTAGTATGGCTGGACAGTGTATATTAGAAGGAGCGCGAACCTCACATTCAGTCCATCACCTCGCTGTCAGACTGGGCAACAAATGGACGAAAAGGAAACGAAGAGTATATAGGGCGTAAAGAAATACTTACCTACACATTTAGAGTGTTTGGTGGAGATAAAAAGAAATACTTTTTTATGTGACCAAAATGTCACAAGTGCACCGCTTCCCAACTAGGGGTACTTGAAGATTTGAAGGCAGATGATATTCAGAGACTGATTTGAAAGTGCCGCTTGATGAATATTGTGTCATAGATGTTGCTGACCTTCCATGGATTTCTTTTTGTGTTGTGGGGGGGATGAAGCATTTGCTATACGAGGCACCGATATACGCTCCAGAACTGGTTGCCCATTCAGCTGAAGCTGCATCCACTATTCGTGAACACCTGGTTGCTTTTAGCATGTTAGACGATCATTAGCTCCCACAGGCCATTTGTGCATTAATGTGAACAGACGACATTTTCAACAACATCTATAAAACAATGTTCATTACACAGCAGTTCGAACACCATTTCTGAACATCACTAATAGTCAAAGCTTTCTTGAGGAATTAGCCAGTAAAAGGCGCACCTGTGAAATTTTTCTCACATAAAACGGTATTTCTTTTCATCTCCTCTGAACACTCTAAAATTATGTATACTTAGTTTCTTTGTGCTCCCTGTATATAAAATGGGGATGTGGTTCGTCTTCTTTGTCTTAACCCACCATTCAAATTAAGCAACTGTAGGCTGTTTAACCGTGTGCCAGCTAAAATGTGATTTACCAGAACTAAAAACTGATCACAAACTTCTTGTAATTAATAGATTAACAGACATTGAACCCGCACAGAGATGTGATTTTGCACTTGTAGTAGTGCGAACGGACATTGCCATTACATCAGAGCAGTGGTGGCCAAAGATTTCGGCTCGCAGGCCATGCCCAGGAGAGAGTGACGTCTCGTTTCGCATTTCCCCCATCGCCACGCCGCGCTATCTGTCCCCGAGCAAAAGGAAGACGGGTAAAACAGCGAAAGCGCCACACAGTCGTACTGCGAACGACTTGGTCTTATATTTCACATTCTTCAATAACATAGATCACAAACAAAACAAGTCTTCACTATAAATTAATTACTTTTGGTGCGCTGAAGACATAATTATTATCTGGCACAAACTATTGGCATATGGACAGACAGACGATTTGAAAGACTTTCACATTCAAGTTGACATGTAATCTGAATTATTTAGTTTCATAATCGAAAAACGTCTATCACACAAATACGTCGATCGAAATATTGTAGCATTCTTCAGTTATGGAGACTTGGAAAATCTGCGTGAGAAAATCAATGTAGACGTCCTGGATAGTTTTACCGTAAAAATATTTGCAATTAAAACTAGAATTACCGTGCAGGTCAATCAGTTTCATCTGCACATCTACAGGGGTACTTTCAACTGATGTGGCAAACGGTCTCGAAAACGCTCGAAAATAGATGTAAGACTGACAGTGTCCTCAAAACATTCATAAAACTATCGTTGTAATACTTGCAAGGTCACAATGAATTCTTCAAACCTCGCTCTTTCTGTACCGCCAATGAGCTTAGGAAACTGTATTATTTTTGTCAGATTGTGTACCTTCTACAACGCGATTTTTTTTAAATGCGTCTCCATCAAATCAGAAAAAAGTTATATCGCAATGTCTTACTGTGCGTAGTGGGCAGTCAAGTCCACTTAAAATGCGAAGTCTGCAATTCATTCCGGATGTTCTAATTTTCGTGCCTGCATTCCTTTTTCCTTCATTAATTCAAGAATAGTGAGATTTAAATCGAAAAATCGTTCTTGGCATGCCCCTTCACTTAACTAACGTATTTTGCAGTAATATATGAAGTTTCCAGAATGAACTATTCACTCTGCAGCGGAGTGTGCACTAATATGAAACTTCCTGGCAGATTAAAACTGCGTGCCGGACCGAGACTCGAACTCGGAACCTATGCCTTTCGCCGGCAAGTTAGTGGAGCACTTGCCAACGAAAGACAAAGGTCTCTTCATTCATTTCCATTGAAAACTGTTACAACTGAAAATGGAATAATGGGTGCGACTTCAGAAATTTTACTTTTCGTTCCACCAAATTGTGCAAGTGCACCAGGCCTGCAAATTTAACCCAAAGTGGTTCTTGATGTATAGAACAACGAATCTCTTCTGTCGATCGATTTAATTTTTTGTTCTTTCATTGTCGCTGAAAAATTCAAATTCTTTCTGCATGGTTTTATAATGGCGTTTTGTAGCAAATAAGCAGTATCTGTCGCTTACGCAAATTGAGAATTCTCATCTTCTGTCATTTCCATTCATTTTAAAGGATGGTAGTGATAGATCGTTATACTGCCTCATTTTGTGCAGACAGCAAATGGACCTGTGAATAACCTTCATACAATGAACAAATAGCGAAGGTTAAATAGTGCGTCTGTTTGATGATCATGCTGATGCTGATGATGCTGTGGTGTACGCGAAGGTGTCGTCGTTGAGTGACTGTAGGAGGATACAAGATGACTTGGACAGGATTTGTGATTCGTGTAAAGAATGGCAGCTAGCTCTAAATATAGATAAATATAACTTAATGCAGATGAATAGGAAAAAGAATCCCGTAATGTTCGAATACTCCATTAGTAGTGTAGCGCTTGACACAGTCACGTCGATTAAATATTTGGGCGTAACATTGCAGAGCGATATGAAGTGGGACAACCATATAATGGAAGGCGGATAGTCGTCTTCGCTTCATTGGTAGAATTTTGGGAAGATGTGGTTCATCTGTAAAGGAGACCGCTTATAAAACACTAATACGACCTATTCTTGAGTACTGCTCGAGCGTTTGGGATCCCTATCAGGTCGGATTGAGGGAGGACATAGAAGCAATTCAGAGGCGGGCTGCTAGATTTGTTACTGGTAGGTTTGATCATCACGCGAGTGTTACGGAAATGCTTCAGGAACTCAGGTGGGAGTCTCTGGAGGAAAGGAGGCGTTCTTTTCGTGAATCGCTGCTGAGGAAATTTAGAGAACCAGCATCTGAGGCTGACTGCAGTACAATTTTACTGCCGCCATCTTACATTTCGCGGAAAGACCACAAAGATAAGATAAGATGAGATTAGGGCTCGTACAGAGGCATATAGGCAGTCATTTTTCCCTCGATCTGTTTGGGAGTGGAACAGGGAGAGAAGATGCTAGTTGTGGTACGAGGTACCCTCCGCCACGCACGGTATGGTGGATTGCGGAGTATGTATGTAGATGTAGGTGTAGATGTAGATGTAGATGTAGTGCTGACAGCACGATTCCGCCGAACTCAGGAGATTTGTGCCGAACGCAAAATGCCGCACCACAATGCTAAATCAAATGTCTCGCTGTTCTGGGTACTTCCGAGAAGTACCGAGCAAAGTCGAGTGACAGGCCGGTCCTTGGCCCGCACGCGGCACGCACACGCTGCATGCGTTCGGCTCTGCACTAGAGCTTCCCACGGCTTCTCCCGATTGCTTAAAACTGTCGACACTAACGGTAAGGTTTGAAGTATACGCGAGTATCACGCTGGTCTTCGTCTACGTGCTTCACTTCATCGAAGCAAGGGGTTGTCTCATAGTACGGTGTAACTCTCTGCTGTCCATTCAGAGTCAGCAACCGTAGATGACTGAGTGTTAAGTTGATCACTGACAGTTGCAGTGGGCTGGGTGCGGCAGCTTCGCTGGCCTACCCCAACCAATAACATAACTCCATTTTGTAAACATCACTATTAGAGAGGGTCGATCCGTTCCTGAACTAATTCAAAAAGCCAGATCTTGCTAAGGAGTGATTGATACGTGATTTGGAAAAATGAGCTTTAGCTTCTCTGATCCGAAATGTCTCTTTGGTGACACTGTACCACACAGGCGGCGTGTAGTGAAATTGTGTTCCTATGGAATATCATCTCAGTGTCCGCAACTGGTAGCTGAGTGGTCAGCGCGACGGAATGTCATAAATAACGGCCCGGGTTCGATACCCGGCTGGATCGGAGACTTTCTCCGCTCAGGGATTTCATCCCCATCGCCACGCAAGTCGCCGAAGTGGCGTCAACTCGAAAGTCTTGCACCAGGCGAACGGTGTACTCGACGGGAGGCCCTAGCCGTGCGGCATTTTTTACCATCTCAGTTATGTGACTGGATTCGTGATTTCCTGTCAGAGGGGTCACAGTTCGTAGTAATTGATGGAAAGTCATCGAGTAAATCAGAAGTGATTTCTGGCGTTCCCCGAGGTGGAGTTATAGGCCCTTTGCTGTTAGTTATCTATAAAAACGAGTTAGGAGACAATCAGAGCAGCGGTCTCACGTTGTGTGTATATGATGTTGTCGTATATCCACTAGTAAAGTTATCAGAAGATGGCTCTGAGCACTATGGGACTCAACATCTGTGGTCATAAGTCCCCTAGAACTTAGAACTACTTAAACCTAACTAACCTAAGGACATCACACACATCCATGCCCGAGGCAGGATTCGAACCTGCGACCGTAGCAGTCGCGCGGTTCCTGACTGAGCGCCTAGAACCGCTAGACCACCGCGGCCGGCTAGTTATCAGAAGAACAAAACAAATTGCAAAACGATTTAGAAAAGATACTTGTATGGTGCAAAAATTTTCAGGTGATACTAAATAACGAAAAGTGTGAAGTCATCCACGTAAGTTCGATTACACGAAAAATCAGTCAAATCTAAAGGCCGTAAATCTAACTAAAAACCTAGGAATTACAATTACAAACAACTTAAATTGGAAGAAATATGTATAAGGCTAACCAAAAATTGCGTTTAACTGGCAGGACGCTTAGAAAATGTAAGAGATCTACTAAAGAAACTGTCCACACTGCGTTTGTCCGTGCTCTTCTAGAATACTACTGCGCGGTATGGGATCCTTACCAAAAAGGATTGACGGGTTCATCGAGAAAGTGCAAAGAAGGGCAGCACGTTTTGTATGATCGCGAAATAGGGTAGAGAGTGTCACTGAAATGATACTGTATTTGGGGTGACATCATTAAAACAAAGGCGTTTTTCGTTGCGGTGGAATCACTCACGAAATTTCAATCACCAACTTTCTCCCCCGAGTGCGAAAATATTTTGTTGACGTAGACCTACATAGTGTGAAACGATCTTCATAATAAAATAAGGGAAATCAGAGCTCGCACAGAAAGATATCGGTGTTCGGTTTTTCTGCAAGCTGTTCGAGATTGGAATAATAGAGAATTATTGTGAAAGTGTTCGATGAACCCTCTGCCAGCCACTTAAATGTGATTTGCAGAGTACCTATATAGACGTAGATGTAGGCGATATTAGTGATCAGAACGAAGATTCTGCAGCAGGCTGCTGCAACAGCACTTCAAACAAATACTGAATGAAACATTTACCAGGCTGTAAAAAAATGCACTATAGACCATGTGCATGTATGGATTTGTATGTTTTACTAATGTGTTGTAGTGTAACGACGTTAGTTTTATATAAATGATTTTCTTTTGACATATGACCATGTGCAGACTTCGTCACCTACGTCAGTTACAACACACTTCAAAATTATTTAAATTCTTTTTAAATTGTCTCTGAATGGTTCTTGAACGAAACTATAATTAAAAAATCGTCATTTGAGTCGTATGCGCAGAATTACGTCACTCAGTCCAATTGGTTTGCGCAAACTTGTTCTCAATTTAGATGTCGTTTTGTTTCTTCTCAGAAATTATATTAATGCAAGTTATCTGATTTAATAAATATTAGAACCACATTGAATAAACTTTCAAGGCTCAAACTCGCGATGAACGTTGTCAAAATTAATAATCTTGTCAAATATATTAGTAATTCATTAACATAATTCTTCATAAATAAATTCTCGGAACACGCATTTAAACTTTAGTAGCATCCACTAGTTTATTATCTTCCTACATATAGACGTGAACCTGAGCCTTGACAAGACAGGACTGAACATTTACAACATGATTAAACTTTCTATGACGTGATTGTTGTAGAAACATTACAAATTCTTATTTTTTCAGTTTTTAGAAGCACGACGCAACAACTCGGTTTCAGGATCTTCTGTTGCTCTTTGGCTGTCGACCCGCGACGTATAGTGACCAGCAATTTTCTCTCTGGTCCCGGCAGTAAGATGCTGTCTCCGTTCGTTGCGCCGCCCTCTCCGTACATGAAACATAAAAAAATAAATACAAAACTTTAGACAGTTCACAACCGTTACAAATATTACAAAATACATAAACAAAACACTAAATTAAACTTATATTCACCTGCAAACTGGGCTGACACTGGTGGATGGGTGACGCTTCAATTTCGCGTCCCACTACAGTGTCCAGCTTTTCCCAGCCACGAAAATAATAAAAAATGAAGAAAGTTAAGCTCTGCAGAACTCTACATTAATGCAGAAAACTCTTTGCTTCTTATATTGGATGTAAACAATAACCGTTTAAAAATTATCACAGTGGTACAGAGGATGTCAAGAAAAAACATTCTGATATAGGCCACTTGTGATCCATCAAGTAGTGAAACTATTTCAAATTGGTCTACAAAAATTACCTAAGCTACAGCGTGTGCATATCACATGGGATTTTCAATATTCACTCGCTCTCTTCATGCATCCTATTAATCCTGGAGAAAAAATGAATATGGCCTTTTTTGTAAAAAAAATTATATAGTTCGTTCCTCACTTTTGTGCGTTCTCCTTGAAAAACTAGGAACTGCAGTGTCTAGCGAAAACATATCCTAGTACAAAATTAAGCTACATTAAATTTCCTACAAAAAAGATCCTATTCATTTTTTCGATAGGACTAATAGTTTTCGCAAAGAGAGAAAGAGAATATTGAAAGTCTCACAACGTGCATGCACCTTAATTCAGGTGGGTTTTTTTAGCTAACTAGAGGCAGTGTCCCGAGTTGATAGACTGCAAGTGTTCTGCGTCACATAGTTCATCTCGAGTTCCTCTACACTACTGTGGTACACAGTAAACAATTATCGCTTACACCCTGTATTGCTGGTCTTTATTTGAAAAGAAAATCTCAAATTTCAGAAGCCAAATAAACGTTTACATGGTGCTGAATGAGTTGTTGTCCTTTGGCGTAACTTAGCACTCGGAATTGAAACGCGTATGTACTCGGTAGCAGCAATGGCGAGGCATGACAGAATCTCTGACCAGAGAGTTATTTATCGTTGCTAGTCTGCGCTTGACCGCGCGAAAGTTCAGTGCAGTTGCAGTGCAGTTGCAGTGCGTAGCGAGTCGCGAGAGCATGTAGTAGCGCGCGAGAGACAGTCGCAGTTGTGTGTGAGGAGTCGGCGGGCGTCGACATGGGGCTCTGGTCAAGGTTCAGGACGAGGTGTATTTTTAAATAAGGTAATGAAGCAGCATTGCGCTCATCTGATAATGTAATGTATCTTAACAGTAATTAATTTGTTCAAGAATCGCCCCAATAATAATTTTGTTCTGAAAGCAATTTTTTTAAGAAAATAATCATTACAATTGAAACAATACTTCCTATGCTTTTCCTGCCAGAATCAATTTATCAGATTTGCACAGGGCCTAAGGTCAGCGCAGATGACCTTATAAAATTTATCAGGTTGATCATAACGTTAATTTTGTGGGGACTTAATATTTTTGCACATTGTTATTATCATTGAGTTTTACTACTGTGGGAAGCTAACGTTTGGCACTATTTGCAATTCTTATTCTATTCTTTTCATTTAATAATAATTACGGGGAAGTTACACTTGGCTCTCTGTCCATTGACATTTTTGAGTGTTATCTAGCATTTTTTTCCGGGGAGGTTACAGAATACGTTGTTGGTGGTGATGTCAGGCGAGCAGTGGTCTTCTGCCACCACTTGCACGGAGCAAATCGCAAAGCGACCCTTCCCTATGGCTTAGTGGGCGATTCTGATCCCGCGCGGCAGCGTATCCCGATTGCCAACAGATCCTGGTCGCCGGCCGATGCCTCATGGCAGCCGATCCTGATTGCCACCCTATCCTGACTGCATGGGATGGCTTATAAGGCAACCGTGGAATTGCACTTCTCACGCACTGATTTAGTTTGCAGCTCATTCCTTGACTCAGTGCCTCTCTACCGAAGTTAAACTTTACTGGATATTGTTCTTTATCATAATAACAGTATGTATTTACATAATTAGTTTTATATTTATAACAGCGGATGTATGTATTGTTTTTATTTTTTATTTAGTCATTTAAGATGACAAGATTAATGCTTTCAGGACACCTTTTACACTGATCCAGGGTTTTGCATGTAACTTCAAAGCCTATTACATCACAGTTACTTAAAGAATCGTATTATTCTTAGCATGAGATGTCTGCTTCTTTTGTTTGGTTGTATCAGACATTTGCCTGCTACATTCTCTTGATTGAAATTATCGATCTTTCCTCCGTTTCCTCGGACTTCCTGGAGACATTAGGCCCACTGGGAAATAATTCATCATTATTTCGTGTATTCTGTCATTTTCCATTCTTGTGATACAGTCCATTCAGTTGTTCCTACATTTCTTAATCTGCACAATTAAGCTTTTCAGTCCCTGTCTTCTTTGATGTCAGCAGTCATCCTCGTATCAGATAATGTGCACCAAGCTACACTTCTTAGGACCCGCACCTACAATGCTTCTATTCTTTATTCATTTCTTTTTGTTACAGGCAATGATTCGCTTCCAAATATTATAGTTCGCTCTGACATCGTTTTTTAGAACTTAAGTAAAGTTTCCTTTCCTACTTTAGTTCCAAAGTTCTGTACACTGTTCCGCTAACGTAATTAAATCCTCCTGCTTTGTTTTGCATCTCATTTTCTATCATGAATGAGATAGAATTTCCTAAGACACGAAATGGTATTTTTCTGGGAATCGGCTCTTGGCCACTGAAAGCCATAACTTCTTTTTTTCTACAAAGATACAGATTATTTCGTTAGCGCTTGTGGACAAAATATTTACGGCTGTCTGCAGTGTGTTCTCCAATGAAGTCATGACCCAGGATATGTAGTGACTGTTGAACTAGGCAAATATTTACCTGAGGCATATTTTCCTAGAAACAGCGCTTCCTTAAACTGCAGGGAAACAGAAGACTGCCGTACCTCCTATAACAATTGATTCTAAAAATATTATGTATCCCACCTATGTCAGTGCCCCGTGAGTGTATTTCTCAAAAGCATTTTCCAAAGACGCACCGAGAAAAAAATAGCCACACTTTGAATAAAATAGATTAAATGTTGTTTGTAAATCACACTACTGATTAATTCAGATTTTCCTTCTTGGGCACATATATTTTCATACTGATTGTCAACGACGACTGTAGATACTTAATTCCAGTTATGCTACACTTCCTACATTGTGTTTTGTCTCCAATAAGATTATTAAAACATAACAACAATCAGTCTTACTACTGAATTTTTCCTACTTCATAAAATATATTTAGGATTTTTTTGTAATATTTTTAATTGTTACAGCAGATGAGAAGCAGAACATTTAAATCTCGAAACTTTTAGGGACTTAACATAAGCATACTACTTCTGTTTTTAAGATGTTTCAAAATAGGACTGAACCAGATAAAAATACAGGTATAATGATCCAAATTAATACAGCAGTGTGACCTCCTTTTATTTACTTTTGTGAGTGAATGATGGGTCGAGTCATAAAAAAAAAAGCTAGTTCATTCCAATGAGCGAGCAGTTCTGATCCGATATCTGCAAAAAATAGTTTTACCCATCTGCACTCACCATGGCACCGTGTCACTGTTGTCACAACTCTGTAGACATCCACTGTTTTCGTCTGTGCCCTTTAGTGCTTCGCAGTTGAAAGCTGAAACAGCACTGCGAGCTGTCAAGGATCTTCTTAGGCCATCTCGACTACGGGAATTAGCCTTTTTTTTCTTTTATCGTGAAGCAATGCATTGATCACAAAACGAAGTCGTGGAAATGGGAGCGAGTGGCAACGTATACTTGGCTCAGAGCCCTGATCCCAACTGAAGAGTTTTAAGATATGTTACAGCGCGGATTGGCAGCAGCCCAGAACGCTACAAAACTGCTCCAAAGCTGTCTGCCAAGCTGCAGGACGACTGGAAGAAAGAACGAATAGAACTGTCTACTGCAACACACGTAACTAAATCCTGTAATACTGGCACTTGGGATTCTCGGCATTTAATGAATTCATGGTCTTGTCCACAGAACTAACCGTTTCTTACAACAATCTCGGTAAAAATATAGGATGGCGTTGAAACTGGATAGGATGAAAACTCGTTATGCGAGGTGTTTAACACATACAATACAGGACATTGAAATTACTTTAGGCAGATGCCAGGTTTGTTCATCCTAAAAGGCTAAGGACGACTACATGTTCCTTTCTTGTCAAACTAGACCTGTCAGTATGTAAATGCTTGTATATACTGTTCTGGCGTAACCACAAGCGCCCGAACGAAGAAGAATAACGCAAGACCAGAGAAGGCGATGAAACGACGTCGCCACGAAAGGAGCGGCATCCTGCCAGCCGCGGCCGGACATTAGTGGACAATATTCGCAGAGTAATTAGCACGGCCTGGCAGAGAGTGCTACGAGAACAATTATTAGTAATCCATATCCTTTGCTTGTTTGGTCTTTGTCTATCTATCTATATCCGAATCCCGCTCCAGCTACTGCCGGGTCTTGGTGCTGACGAGTCCTCTCCATTTGGCTCGGTCCTCCCACCACTTTTCTTCCTCCACTTGCTTATCTTTCTACAGATATTCTCACTCCCATTTTCCACCGTGTTCTTGGGCGCCCTCTAGGTCTTTTCCCATCCATCTTTAGTTCTTCCATAATTTTGGGGAGTCTCTGCCCATGCATCCTCTTAACATACCCATACCAACTGAATCTCTTTCTTTCAATTTCTTCTCTCATACTTTCTTGTTTAAGGTCCTTTCTAATCTCTACATTCCTTACTCTGTCCATTCTTGTTTTTCCCTTAACTGCTCTGAGAAATTTCATTTCCCCTGCTTGCAGTCTGCTCCAGTCCCTTTCTGTCATTTTCCATGTTTCTCCACCATAGGTAACAACAGGGATGTAATAATTCTTATACATAAGGAGTTTTGCTCTTTCTGAAACTTCAGTATTCCAAATCAGGTGTTTTGATGTTTGGTAGAAATTGCCTCCCTTCTGTAACCTCCTATTAATTTCGTTAGTTATCCTTCCATCCCTAGATATTTCACTCCCTAAATAAGTGAAACTTTCTACCACTTTGAGGGGTTCTCTATTCAAGGTAATATTTCCATTGATCCCTTTCTCTCTTCCAAATATCATTACTTCACTCTTATCTTTATTTATTTTTAATCCATACCTTTTCATTATTTCCTTCCACGCATCAAGCTGTAACTGCACATGTACCTCTTTATCACCCCATATTACCATATCATCTGCAAAAATCATCTTTTTTGTCTTTTTCTTTTACTATATCTTTAATTGCCCTATTCATTCCCTCCATCACAACATTAAAAAGTGCAGGAGATAGAATACTTCCTTGCTTAAGTCGTTGTCTTATTTCAGAGTATTCAGAGTTCCCAAATGGTGTTCTAATTCTACAATTGTGTCCTCTGTACATTGTCTTTATAACATTAATGTATTAATGTCTTTGTCTATAGTGTCTATTACTGTTCGCATGTCGCCCATCGTTTGTGACACCGATGTAACTCCAAAGTTAAATATTGTCAATCTGCTTTATTGAAATAAAACTACTAATGTTATTTGCTTGAATTGTTGTGTAACAGTCCGAGAACGCAGCATCCCTTAGGCACCTTATAGGAGACGAGTGGACAAGACCCCACATATATAATTTTTTTTTAACTTTAATACCACTACATGTCCAATTTCTTTATAAAAGTGATCCAGGAAATAAAACCACAAGCGCGGTTACTGCTTACTATTCCTATGTACCAGGTAACTAGGAATGGAAGAGAGTGTGTACGGCAGAGTTATAGGCAAACGCTGAATTAATTAACAGCTAGGGGTGCTTTATATTACAATTGGTGCTCTTAGATATGCTCACCTTTGAGCTCCTGGAGTAAAAGTCAAAAAAGAAAATGTGTGGAGCTGTAGTTGGAAGAGATCAACAGTAATCTGTGACGGCTGAAGTCAACAACGTGGCAACTAACACCCCAAAACCCCGCGCTCCTGAACCATGGACCTTGTCACTGGTCGCGTGGCTTGCGAGCCTCAGCGATACAGACAGCCACAATTTTTCCCGAGGGTATGCAACTCTTCTGTATGTTTAAATGATGATGGCATCCTCTTGCGTAAAATATTCCAGAGGTCAAATAGGCCCCCATCCGGATCTCCAGGAAGATGTCGTCATCAGGAGAAACAAAACTGGCATTCTACGGATCGAGGTGTGGAATGATAGATCCCTTAATGGGGCAGGCCGCTTAGAAAATTTAAAAACGCAAACAGATCGGTTGAAGTTAGATTTGATGGGAATTAGTGAAGTACTGCGGCAGGAGGGACAGGACTTCAGCTCAAGTGAATGCAGGGTTATGAATACAAAATCAAATAGGGGTAATGCAGGAGCAGGTTTAATAATGAATAAAGAAGTAGGAATGCGAGTTAACTGCCATGAACAGCATAGTGAATGCATTATAGTAGCCATGATAGACACGAAACTCATACCCACCACATCAGAACAAGATTATATGCCGATTATCTCTACAGCTAATGAATAGATTGAGAAAATGTATGATGAGATAAAGGAAATTATTCATACAGAAAATTGAATTGTTCTGTGAGACTGGAATTCGATAGTAGGAAAAGAAAGAGAAAGAAAAACAGTAGGGGAATATGGAGCGGGGGAAATGAATGAAAGAGGAAGCCGCCTGGTAGAGTTTTGCACACAGCATAACTCAGTCATTGCTAATACTTGGATTAATAACCATTAGGAAGGGGTTGCGTATGTAGAAGAGAACTGGAGACACTGGAAGATTTCAGTGTCATTATATAATATTAGCACAGAGATTTAGGAACCAGGTTTTAAACTGTAAAACATTTCCAGGGGCAAATGTGTTCTCTGACCACAGTTTACTTATTATGTATTGTAGATTAAAATTGAAGAAATTGGAAGAAGGTAGGAAATTAAAAGGATGGGACCAGGATAAACTGAAAGAACCAGATATTGCTGAGAGTTTCAGAGAGAGCATTAGGCAACGGTTGACTAGAGCAGGGGAAAGGAACACAGTAGAAGACGAATGGGCAGGTTTGGGAGATGAAGCAGTAAAGACAGCAAAGGATCAGATCGGTAAAACGACATGGCCTAGTAGAAATCTTTGGATAGCACAAGAAACATTGTATTCAGTTGATGAAAGGAGAAAATTTAAAAATGCAGCAAACGAAGAAGACGACAGGGAATAAAAAAGTTTAATAAATCAGATTGACAGTGTGAGGTAACGGGCGAATTGTCGCACCCTGAAAATATTCCAAGTTCGGAGTTGGCGCGGCTGCAGGGGCCGCTCAGTCAGCCTGGGCCCGTCAACAAACACGTGGCGCCGAACGTTAGCCGGTCGAGTGGGGTAGCCCCAGCGCATGGTCCAGCCGTGTGGCTGGGAATTCCATTGTGACTCAGTGTCGATGAAGGAGATAAGCTGGGAGTGCCAAAGATGGCGGACTTTGTCAAACCTTAATGGCAGATATTTTAAAGTTCGTATAGAAATTAATAGTAGCCAGATGAGTTATGATACCACAAAAAGAAACATGTCAATTGTCATTATTTTCACGACGATTCTGATGGCGCAATCAGATTTTCAATATATTTTTTAGTTTAAAACTTAGTATTTGACGATAAATTATGCAAGTAACACCCAGCAACGAATTTCCAAAATCTAAACGGTTCATCCGATTTCGTCGAGCTACGTGTCTTTAGAAAGCTATTAGTGTAAACCTAAATACAGGGTGTTTCAAAAATGACCGGTATATTTGAAACGGCAATAAAAACTAAACGAGCAGCGATAGAAATACACCGTTTGTTGCAATATGCTTGGGACAACAGTACATTTTCAGGCGGACAAACTTTCGAAATTACAGTAGTTACAATTTTCAACAACAGATGGCGCTGCAAGTGATGTGAAAGATATAGAAGACAACGCAGTCTGTGGGTGCGCCATTCTGTACGTCGTCTTTCTGCTGTAAGCGTGTGCTGTTCACAACGTGCAAGTGTGCTGTAGACAACATGGTTTATTCCTTAGAACAGAGGATTTTTCTGGTATTGGAATTCCACCGCCTAGAACACAGTGTTGTTGCAACAAGACGAAGTTTTCAACGGAGGTTTAATGTAACCAAAGGACCGAAAAGCGATACAATAAAGGATCTGTTCGAAAAATTTCAACGGACTGGGAACGTGACGGATGAACGTGCTGGAAAGGTAGGGCGACCGCGTACGGCAACCACAGAGGGCAACGTGCAGCTAGTGCAGCAGGTGATCCAACAGCGGCCTCGGGTTTCCGTTCGCCGTGTTGCAGCTGCGGTCCAAATGACGCCAACGTCCACGTATCGTCTCATGCGCCAGAGTTTACACCTCTATCCATACAAAATTCAAACGTGGCAACCCCTCAGCGCCGCTACCATTGCTGCACGAGAGACATTCGCTAACGATATAGTGCACAGGATTGATGACGGCGATATGCATGTGGGCAGCATTTGGTTTACTGACGAAGCTTATTTTTACCTGGACGGCTTCGTCAATAAACAGAACTGGCGCATATGGGGAACCGAAAAGCCCCATGTTGCAGTCCCATCGTCCCTGCATCCTCAAAAAGTACTGGTCTGGGCCGCCATTTCTTCCAAAGGACTCATTGGCCCATTTTTCAGATCCGAAACGATTACTGCATCACGCTATCTGGACATTCTTCGTGAATTTGTGGCGGTACAAACTGCCTTAGACGACACTGCGAACACCTCGTGGTTTATGCAAGATGGTGCCCGGCCACATCGCACGGCCGACGTCTTTAATTTCCTGAATGAATATTTCGATGATCGTGTGATTGCTTTGGGCTATCCGAAACATACAGGAGGCGGCGTGGATTGGCCTCCCTAATCGCCAGACATGAACACTGTGACTTCTTTCTGTGGGGACACTTGAAAGACCAGGTGTACCGCCAGAATCCAGAAACAATTCAACAGCTGAAGCAGTACATCTCATCTGCATGTGAAGCCATTCCGCCAGACACGTTGTCAAAGGTTTCGGGTAATTTCATTCAGCATGCTTATAAATATATATTTCATCTATGTCTTTGTTTATATCCGATATACTATTCATGAAAAAATTGGTTAAATATTTACTGTGTTTTAGAAAGCGCAGAGGCATTAGGCTCAGGAACCGCGCGACTGCTACGGTCGCAGGTTCGAATCCTGCCTCGGGCATGGATGTGTGTGATGTCCTTAGGTTAGTTAGGTTTAAGTAGTTCTAAGTTCTAGGGGACTGATGACCACAGATGTTGAGTCCCATAGTACTCAGAGCCATTGGAACCATTTGAAGGCATTAGGCTACCGACCTACCTTTTGTTGCTATTCCTCTCATATATGTTTATTTAATTTGTTTATGTATTTAATAATGTGTGTTACAGAGTGTTTATCGTCCAGCTGTAGGAATATTTATTTAATTTCAAGTTATTTAAATGTAAGTCCAGTATTTCGAATTTGTTTCATTATGTTTGTGAATGTGCGTTGGCTTAAAGATATGGTGGAAGCGCTCTAGCCAATCACAGCGCTCGTGAATGGGGAGACTGGATGGAAGTGGGAGAAGAGCATCGTTTCGAGAGAAGACAGGGACTTGGTGAAGTACGGCACAGGACACGGGAGGTGATGGACGGAGAGTCTTGGACAGTATGGCGCGACGGACGCACAGTCGCTGAAAAACTTGGAGTGTCGAGTGGTTTGCGCGTGGTCGCGAGAGACAGAAATACTTCGAGTGCGGACTTGTGAACGTGTGAGAATATCGAGGTTTCTACAGTGAAGATGTAGTAGGCGTGAATATCGCGCGATCTAGGTTGTCGTTCATAACGAATTACGTGCAGTAGGAATCTATTGTTTCCCTGTTGCTCAACTTAAGTTTCATTTAATTGCTGGACCATCGACACCCCAAGTGTTTTCCAGAAATATACCGCATTCTCAAAAGTACTTCTACTATCGTACTCATCATTTAAAGTCGTTAAGATAGTACCTGCATATTTTATTTAATTGCAATGTTTCATTTATAAATGTCTATATTACGTTCAAAATTCGCCATTGCCGAGTGACAGGAACCTTCAACCATTCGATTCGTGTATCTATTCATGTTGTATACTGTAGACTCAGCAGTATTTGGCTTGTAATGCGGCAGCTACGTATCCCAGCCCCTAGACAACGAAACCAGCCAAAACTTTTAATATTTCAACTCTGCTTTGGAGCGTACGTAGTTGAGGGCCACCACCACCAATTCATTTCATTATATTTTCGAAAGCCCGCAACAGGAAGTGCAAAATGGCTAACAGGAATGGTTAGAGGACAAATGAGACGATTTGTAAGCATATTTCATTACAGGAAAGATAAATAGCTCCTACAGACCAATTAAATAGGCCTTAGGAGAAAAGAGAAAGAGCTGTGTGAATATCAAGAACAGAGCTCAAATGGGAAACCAATCCTAAGCAAAGAAGGGATAGCTGAAAAGTGAAAGGAATGTACAGAGGGTCTGCAGGCGATAGATAAACTTGAAGGCAATTTTACAGTAAGGGAAGTGGATGTATTTGAAAATGAGGTGGAAGATGCGATGCTGCGAGAAGAATCTGACACAGCTCTGAAAGACCTACGTCGAAACAAGGCCCCGGGAGTAGACGATATTCCTTCAGAATCACCGATGCCGTTGAGAGAGCCAGTCATGACAAAGCTCTTCCATCTGGTGTGCAAGATGTATGAGACAAGTGAAATGCCCTCAGACTTCAAGAAGAATCTAATAATTCCAATACCAAAGATAGCAGTGCAGACAGGTGTGAAAATTGCCGAACTATCTGTTTAACAACCCAAGGTTGCAAAATACTAACACGAATTCTTTACAGAAGAATAGAAAAACTGATAGAAGCCGACCTCGGGGAAGATCGGTTTGGATTCCAGAGAAATGTGGGAACAAGCGAGGGAATACTTATGAGTTATCTTAGAAGATAGGCTAAAGAAAGGCAAACCTACGTTTATAGCATTTGTAGACTTAGAGAAAGCTTTTGACACTGTTGACTGGAATACTCTCTTTGAAATTCTGAGGATAGCAGGGGTAAAATACGGGAAGCGAAAGGCTGTTTACAATTTGCGCAGAAACCAGACGGCAGTAATAAGAGTCGGGGTCTTGAAAGGGAAGCAGCGATTGAGAAGGGAGTGAGACAGGGCTGTAACTTATCCCCGATGTTATTTAATCTGAACATTGAACAAGCAGTAAAGGAAACTAAAGAAAAATCAGTAGTAGGAATTTAAGTTCATGGAAAAGAAATAAAAACTTTGAGGTTTGCCTATGACATTATAGTTCTGTCAGAGACAGCAAACGACTTGGAAGAACAGTTGAATGGAATGGACAGTGGTATGAGAGGAGGATATAAGATGAACAAGAACAGAAGAAAAACAAGGTTAATGGAATGTAGTCGAATTAAATCAGGTGGTGCTAAGGGAATTAGATTAGAAAACGAGAAACTTAGAGTAGCAGATGAGTTTTGCTATTTTAGCAGCAAAATAACTGATGATGGCCGAAGCAGAGAGGATAAAAACTGTTGACTGTCGATAGTAAGAAAAGCGTTTCTGAAGAAGAGAAATCTATTAACATCGAATATGGATTTAAGAGTCTGGAAATCTTTTCTGAAAGCACTTGTATGGAAGTGATGATAAAAAATTTAGACAAGAAGAGAATACAAGCTTTCGAAATGTGATGCTACAGAAGAACGTAGAAGATAAGACGAGCAGATCACGTAACTAATGAGGAGCAACTGAATGGAATTGGGGAGACAAGAAATTTGTGGCACAAGCTGACCAAAAGAAGGGATTGATTGATATTACACATTCTGAGACATCAAGAGATCACCATTTAGTACTGGAGGAAATCGTGACCAGATTCAGAAGGATGTAGGTTGCAGTAATTATTCGTAGTTGAAGGGGCTCCCACAGGATACAGCAGCATGGAGAGCTGCATCAAACCAGTCTTCGGAGTGAAGGCCACTACAACAACAACAACTAACAAAAACAAATCGAAACCTGAAGACGAACGCAAGAATCTTTGAAACTTATAACGACAATAATATTAGTTAAATTCAGTAATTTTATCTATTGAATGTTTACATGTAATGCAACCATTTAAACTTTTAAATAGGTACGCACCGTTTTTTTCGTTAGTAGATTTGCGTCTGTCCATAAGGAGCAACCACTGTCCCTACGACTACTGCTAATAAATAACTTATACAAGGTGGACGCCAGCTCTAGTGGCAAAATTTCGAAGGTTGTTCAGCTTTTCTCCTATTTTGTCGGAAACTGATATTTTGAGGCCATGGCTGTGCAGGAAATACAGATTGAGATTATTGCAGAGAAAAAAAAAAACAGCTACCAAACACTTTTAATAATGCTATTTATTCATATAAATAGCACCTTTACCGGAATCGAACTGACAGGTTCATCATCATACAGTTCTTCGCGTTAACAATCTATTCCTTCTTGTGGAGAAAATTCTTATGGCGTTAGTGCCGTCGAAAGTCCAGCGTCATTAGGCCGCAATGTAGTGAAGACTATATGAAGCGCTTTTTTTTATATAGACTGCGAGTATGCACGCGTATGTAAAGCACCAAACACACACACACACACACACACACACACACACACACACACACCAAAAAGTTTTGCAACCAGTAAAGATGGATGTATATCTTCCCATGACAAAACTTTTTGGTGTTACATCTTTCCATTGTGTGTGTGTGTGTATGGGTATGTGTGTGTGTGTGTGTGTGTGTGTGTGTGTGTGTGTGTGTGTGTGGTGCTTTACAATGTGTATGTACACAACCGTAGGCTATATGTCAAAACAGTACTCCAGATAGTCTTCACCACTGCAGAAATACAAGCAGCCATCGTTGCAGCGTAATGACGCAGGATTTTCGACGGCACCACAACCCCAAGCAGTTTTCACCTCAAGAAGGATTAAAAATAAAAAGCTAAAGTAAACAACAAATGTGTATCTCAACGTGAGCAGCCGTCTGATGATGGGCCTGTTGGTTCGAAACCGGTAACGGGACTGTTTATGTGAATAAATAGCATTATTTAAAGTGACTGGCAGCTGTTTTCTTCTCTGCAAGAATCAACATGCCTGTTTTTTGAATATTTACGTTTAAGCGATCCGTGTGGCCGGTGGCCGGTGGCCGGTTACAGACTAATAATGTAATCATAATTTATTCGGTTTGTTGCCTCAATTACCCTCGATTGTATGCAAGTGCTTTCGCAGTAGGGAAAAAGCTTTTAATATGCGGCCACCGAAATATACAACGCGAAGCACTCTGACACTGTTTCGAAAGTACTGTGATGTGGTTGCCGTCACCGCCGCATAGTGTCGCTGTGTTGCACTTCCAATACGTTTAGCGAAGCCATACAAGAAGTGTGTATCGGAAAAATCTTTTGTAGTAAACCTACCAATACTGCTGTGTATCACAATTAATGTACGAGTAACACGACCAGGAAAATATATCCCAAACAGAAGCGAGCAGTATTGAATGTAACCCTGAATCCGAAAAAAATGGTGGGTTTTATTGTTGGCGACAGCAAGTACGGTGACTGAAAGAAACAATTTGATTTCAAAAAGACATACAGCGCTTACCGTCGATTTTTATAGTTCTCTAAAAATATTTTCAATGCAGTACAGATACAAAGATAAAAGAGGATAAAAATCAAAACGAAATATAATTACACTGCCATTAACCACAGGGGACCACGAGTCCTACATACCAAAGCACTCAAAAAACGTGCGAAATTTCGTCGGTGTAGTTGGGGTTCACCTCCCATACATTCTGTCGTTATGATATGTAAACTTGTTCCCTAATATCCAAAACGGACCACGACAACGCTACATTTCTACAATGCGGTGTCTTACACGACGTTCTAAGTCATCCACTTATTACATAAATTAATGCTACCCTGTATCTATAAGGGTAAGTCAAATAAAAACGAAAGAAACGAAATAAGTAAATAAACTGTTTATTATTACAAAAGTAATCTCGAAGACTTAATTTATATACCCCACTATGAGAGAAGACGGCCAGTGTCTTCATGTAAATTATTTACGTTTGCATACGGAACGATGATTGTACCCAAGCGTTCACCTCGCCGTCCGAAGCAAATTGACGGCACGAATATCTTTTTTTCTTTTTCTTCTTCTTCCTCTACTTCTTCTGCATATCCACTAATGGATGTTTGCGATCAGTCTTCTCCATCTCTTCAAAAAAAGATGGCTCTGAGCACTATGGGACTTAACTTCTGAGGTCATCAATCCCCTAGAACTTAGAACTACTTAAACCTAACTAACCTAAGGACATCACACACATCCATGCCCGAGGCAGGATTCGAACCTGCGACAGTAGTGGTCGCGCGATTCCAGACTGAAGCGCCTAGAACCGCTCGGACACTCCGGCCGGCATCTCTATCTCTTCCTGCATGGATCAAGTCGCCGGCGTCTCTTGTTCCTGTCCACTGTCTTATGTTTCAGAGCCATTACATTTTCCTCCCGCAAATCTTCTTTTGCCTTCAGTCTTCCCCTCGATTATCAGTTTAAGAAGGTGATACCTTTCATTTCGTATCACAAGACCTAAGTAAGCTGTTTTCTTTCGTTAGATTGTGGTTATCATTTCGCGGTCTCTTTTTACTATTCTCAAGATCTCTTCATTTGTTTTCCTTGCTGTCCATGGAATTTTAAGTATTCTTCGATGTAGCCACAACCCCAATACTTCCAACTTGTTACGGTGTTCACTTTCAACGTCCAACTTTCCACGTCATACAAAAGTACTGATCACACATAGCTCTTCATAAATCTAACTCTGAGGTTTAGATCAAAGTCAGCGATAGTGAACACTTTGTTAAATTTCATGAATGCACTGCGAGCCTTCTCTATTCTGCATGTGATTTCCATGTCCGATGACCAGTTTTCGCACAACCACATCCCCAAGTAGTTAAATCTATTCAGCCTGTCTATGGGTTGATTATTATGCATTAACTATGC
The DNA here is from genome assembly GCF_023898315.1 of Schistocerca nitens. NCBI lineage: Eukaryota > Metazoa > Arthropoda > Insecta > Orthoptera > Acrididae > Schistocerca > Schistocerca nitens. The sequence goes on along the minus strand of NC_064614.1, from coordinate 596,295,869 downwards.
ATTTTGATGCTCATCTGAATTGCGAGTGACTATCATAAATTTGGACTTTTTAGTGTTGATATTGAGATCCATATTCCTGCTGTGTTCTCCTACTGTAGTCAGAAGATCTTGCAGATCGTTCATATTGTCTGCAATTAACGCTGCGTCATCTGTGTATCTTATGTTGTTAATCCATACCCCATTTACTTTTATACCTATCTGACGATCTTCGAGCGCCTCCTGGAATATATGTTCTGAGTATAGGTTAAAGAGGAGTTGGGAGAGTACACAGCCTTGTCTAACTCCTCTACCGATTTTTTGTGCTTCTATCAATTGGCTTCCAGTGCTGGCCTCAGCAGTTTGATTCCGTAACAGATTTTCTACACAACGAATATCTTTTCTGTCTATGTTCAGTCTTCTCATAATTTGTACAAGTTTTTTCATAGTCTATGAAGCGCAGCATTACATTCTTACTCAAATCGTAGCACTTTTGAACAAATTGCTGAATCGCGAACAATGCTTCCCTCATACCAAGACCCCGTCTAAATTCGAACTGTGAATATCCCATATCCGATTCACACTTGTTCTTCTTGGGCAAAGGGGTGAAGTGTGACGTCAGCCATTTAGAGCTTCAAAAATATGTAAATCGCGTGGGAAGAGATCGGAGCTGAACCGAAAATGCGTAAGGGCTTTCCAGCGAAACCTCTGTAGCATACTCGAAACATGTGGGCGGGCATTATCCTGCCACATTCCCGTGCGTTTATATGTGATGGCTCGCTTTAATTTTTACACAGTGTCCACGTACGGTTGTGCGTTAGTGGTGGGGCCGTGTTCCAGAAAGTCAGTGAGCGACGGGCACACGTAGTCAAAGAAAAAGGTCATCATGAGACTTTCCCGGAGAGGCGCGCGTGTTGTTTCGACTATGCAGCAAAAGTTTCCATGAGAAGCCCACACAAATCCCCCGTACAGCCCCGATCTCTTCCTACGCGATTTCCGTATTTTTGGAGCCATGAAGAAAGACATTCACTGCCTTCGATTTGCTTCGAACGAAAAGATAAACGCCTGCGTACAATCATGGTTCCGTAGGCAACCGCAAACATTTTTCGATGAAGGAGTTGACCGTTTTGTCTCAGAGGGGGTAAATAAATTAACAGTTACGGCAATTACTTTTGAAATAATAAACAATTTTAAATGATTTCATCCAAAGTCAAAATTTAGAAAGGAGAATGTTGTGGAAAGACGAGGCATGTTTCACTAAAGAACCAGCTATTCGGTTCACGAAACAGCCACAATGGGACCGACGAAATACACATGGCTCGTAAGTGAAGCGATATCAGCAGAACTTTGGCGTGAACATTTGGGCATGTATCGTAGGCGACTTTTGTTGGGTTCTGTCCTACATCCCCCCCCCACTGCCACACCCACCCCACTCGACTCGTTTAAAACGTAGGAGGGATTTAGCGTTCCATGTAAATGTCCTTCCGTTGTATTTAGAACATGACTGTGCTCCGCCGTATTTCGCTGTTGCCGTACCAGAGCACTTGGATGCGTTGTATCCGCAGAGGTGGACTGGCCAAGGAATCCAGTTCCCTGGCCAGCTCGTTCGCCAGATTTTATCCCTTTAGATTTTTGTCTACAGGGGCAAATGAAGAAAATAGTCTACGCTACTCCAGTAGACTCCATCAAAAAGCTTACCGTGAGGATAACTTTAGCCTTTGATGGAATCAGCGAACTCTCTGAATTTGGACAACTTGCAGACTCTGGCGCCGGTTTGCAATAGACGCATTCAGGTGGGGAACACACTGAGCAGCTGATGTGAATAATTATTGTTACTTATCATTCTTGGTTATTTTGTTGTTACTTGAGAAAATATCATATTATTGCTTCAGGATTATCATTATTTTTCCCTGTTTTTGTCACGTTTGTGGCTGTTAACAAGGAAATGTCCCCAGGGAAGTAGTGGGGCTTGGCTGGTGCGCGCCCATTTTGTTAGTGCGGGTTGCCTACATCAGGGGCAAGTATACACTCAGAGGCAAGCCTATTGTTCTCCTTTGATTGACAGTTACTTAACCTATTGTTCTGTTAAGTGGTTTTCCATGTCACCCCATTTCCTTTTGATTGACAGGCACTTAAATAAACCATTGTTCCCCCACCCCCTTCCCCAACCCCCTCCCCCATCGCTGCTACAGGTACACTTTCAGGTCTGGGTTATTCAAACAGGCCCCCCTCTCACTCTTATCAATTTGATTGACTACTTAATTAAATTTATCAATTAATTAACCTCTCAGCCAATCATAAATCCCCCTCTCCTCCCCCAAAAAATGGCAGGAAGTTCAAGTTCCATCAGGACAATGCAACATACCACAGCTACCTCCATTAACCTAAGAAAATGGCGGGAAAAAAGGGCACTTAGGCTACCTCCACTAACCTAAGTCATTGGACTGCCACCTCTTCCTAGGGATTGGCTGGAAAAGGACTCAGCCTGTACTGGATAGGATGGACATAAGTCTTACTTTTAAGTAAACCTATTGTTCTGTTAAGTGGTTTTCCATATCACCCCAATTTCCTTAAACTATTGTACCGCCTTTGCTGCCAAATTAAGTAATTAGTTATTTCCTACCACCATTTTCTGGTACACTTTTCGAATTTCACATGCTTTTGAACGCTATTTCTGGCACGTCCTTCTATGTCACCCACCACCTTAAACTATTTTACTGCGTTTTACACAAAAATTATTCAAATTAACTTAGTGTTCTCCACTTAACCCGCTGTTCTGCTCCATGTCACCCACTTACACACACCCTCCCCTTAACTATTGTACCGCTAAGACCACGTTGACATAAAAAATTACGAAAATTAGTTAATTAATTCGATATTCTTCACATGTATGGGGTAGTTTTTTTATTTTTTTTTTTAATTCGCGGCGTCCTATTTGTCTTAGAGTATTGTTCGTCCGTATGGGGCCCTTGCGTGTTGGGTCTGATTCATATAGGTAAGAAAAGGGGTTCACTATACTTTCAACTACCTAGCTGCAACTACCTTTCAAGGTCATCCAACCCCTCGCTTCCAACATCCGAAATACATGCACATAAATCGATGAATGTAGGAAATGTCTTAGGATTTTTGATAGGTTAGTGAATAAGTTAGGTAAACAATCTCGTACAAAATATTTATAAGCTCTTGCATATACATTTACACACATAAAACAACTCTCTCTTTATTTTTGTTAGGTATAGTTTTAATAATGTCCAATTTAACTTTTAACATATAACTTAAATCCACATCGGAATCATCTATTTCTTTCTCCAACCAGTAATTTGACAAATACAGAGAAGGTATATTCTCGAATTCTAATACATATCTAATTTTCTTCCTGTAAAGTACTTGTTTTATGGCTTTAACTGTTACCTCTGATCCCTCCTGCTGTTCGTCTACGCGAGAGCATTCGGAGATTTTAATTTTTCCTCGTATCTCCTCCATCACGCTATTTTTAAAGCGTTCCACGTCTTCCTGTGTGTATGTCGGCAACTCTTCTGCTCCACATTCTTGAGAGATTTCTGTAGAGAACTTTAAGTTTACAACCTTCGCAAACGAGTTGCCATTAAATGTAGTTATTCCATCGGTTTTAAACTCGACAAATGGCTGTTCTGTTGCTAGGCGGACAACATCCAGCTCACCCCACTTCAGAATATAACCACCCTTTTTAAGCCGATCCATATGGGAACAGAGCTTAAATAACACATTTTCCTTGTATCCCTTAATATAGTAAACGTTCTCGATTCCACTGATTTGTGCCAGTACACTAACACGTGACCAGTTTCCATGGCTGTTTACTGTAAATGCCAGTATTTTGTATTCCCCATTCGTAGTCATATTTTTTCCATACAGACTGTTTAAATCCGTACGTAAACCTGGCCTGCACATCGGCAATAGCTTCTTCCTTTTCCAATTGCAACTTATATTCTTCCTTTATAGCACTTGTCTTCTAAATATACTCCACTTTCCTTTTCTTTACTTCGAGGTCCTCCATTTTCAGTTTTCGTTTCCGTACACTTAATACGTTAACTGCACTTAAAGGAATAATTTCTTTAATGGGGATTGGTTTAAGTTTGTTTGATACATTCGTTCTTTTTCTTAAGATTTGGGGTATAACATTATTTGTAGGAACCAGTCCCAATTCGGCGATATCTGTATCGTATGGTATTGTGGTGAACAGGGTTCTAGACTGAGAAAAATAAGTTTCTCCTGCTTTAACATAACACTTATAAGTAATACTTACATTGTCTTTGTTGGAGTTAAGAATCTCCAAGTAGTTTACAGGTAGATAATTAAAACTGTATGCAGACAGAGCATAACTTATAAGTTTCTCTCGGTCCTGAGACTCCGGCAGACTTACTTGCACAACAGTCGATTTTCGGGTGTTCTTATTACCCCAGTAGATAAACTGCAGAACGTTGTTAAACACCACACAGTAACTGTTCTGTAAATTATTAGTTACCTGACACCACGTGGATGCATTTGGCACAGAGTAAAGTGGAGTGCATGGTAAATACTGCTTGTTGGTGTCGTGTCTAATACACTTAAACAGCTTTGCACTGGGTCGAACACAAGATCCATTCTGTAGCTGTGTATTGTAGCCTCCAGCCTGGTAATACCGCGCTCCTTAGCCAAAGAAGATGTAAATGTTTCCCGTAGTCGCGTGTCTGGACCCTTTATAAAATCTAAAAGATGGCTACCTATAACTTTGTTTACTCCTGGACTTGTGATTTGACATATAAATTTATTATACACCTTCACCCTACAATTGGAGCTCATCCACGTTAAACAGTCTATTCTAGCTGTTTTATCGTTGTCCACAATCAAATTGCTGCCTCCCTGATGCTCTCCTTCCATGCAGAAGTCGTGGGTTGATATTACGTAGTCGCACATCTCCATTTCATTAAAAATTCCGGCAAAGTCTTGCGTTATGTCTAAATCCAAAAGGTAATAATCGTCTACTAGTAGCTGCTGCAATAGTCCGGGCAACTCCTCCATTAGAACATCCAATTTAACGTCCACTAATTCCACTTTATATGGTACAGCCACAGGATTTGTATTTCTACGAAATCGTTTCCAGTGCTTCCGTGACGATTTTGTCCAATATTCCTCTTGCTGTCACACTGCCGCTTCCAAGTAGGAGAAATGGTAGCTTCGCCTTGACACAATGTCTTGTGGTGACGAACTTTGAGAATTTACTACGTAGATAATAGTTAAATGAGCCACAAGTATCCTTCTTTAACATTACATATCGTCCCTTCTCTAGGCGCTACGGTCTGGAACTGCGCGACCGCTACGATCGCAGGTTCGAATCCTGCCTCGGGCATGGATGTGTGTGCTGTCCTTAGGTTAGTTAGGTTTAAGTAGTTCTAAGTTCTAGAGGACAGATGACCTCAGAAGTTAAGTCCCATAGTGCTCAGAGCCATTTGAACCATTAGTCCCTTCTCTAACTGTTGTTGACAGTCCCCTTGATCACAGATTTTAACTACCATAATGATATGGCAAAAGGGTTCTGTAATAGGAGTAAGCATATTTAAATTCTTGCTAAGCAGCGTACCATTTTCGGTGTAATTTATGTTGCCAATGTCAGAAACAAGATTGTCCAGGTTCTCCAGTGGTAACCGTAAACTAAAGCATTCGCCAGTTGGTCTTGTCCTCCTCCCTAATAGATGAGGAATGTTAAGCACTTTGGAGGAATCCGTGTTGACACTTTCAACTACCACAGAAGACATCGGTTGCGGCTGACATGCAACCTTTTATACTCTAAATACCAAGATGGCGGCACTTTCGGTCACGTGAGCTTCCGGTCATACATTCTAAATTTGATTGTATGTGCAGTCCAAGTGTAAACTCCTGGCTGAATTGCGCAATTTTGTGCGCAAGGTGTCCGTGGGAGGGAAGGCGACTGCCCCCCGCGAGTACCACCTTATCCTGCACCGCACAAAACCGCGATCACGCTCGGATACTAAGATACACTAGTCCGTCCAGCTATTGCGCTGCTCCATCCCCCCGAAACCATGTCCGGGAACAGTGCTATACTGTACGAATACTGTGCTGTACCACCCCGTCCGAAACCGAATTCAGGTACAGCCCCAAACTCTACTGCATGGATATTGCGCAACACTACACCGTCCAAAACCGCGTAGAATTACCAGGCACTTCCTCTTTCATTCCTTACTCTCAGTCCATATTCACCTACTACTTTTCCTTCTCTCCCTTTTCCTATATTCGCATTCCAGTCCCCCATGACTACTAAATTTTCGTCTCCCTTAACTATCTGAATAATTTCTTTTATCGCATCATACATTTCTTCAATCTCTTGATCATCTGCAGAGCTAGTTGGTATACAAATTTGTACTACTGTGGTAGGCGTGGGCTTCGTGTCTATCTTGGCTACAATAATGCGTTCACTATGCTGTTCGTAGTAGCTTATAAGCATCCCTATTTTTTATTCATTATTAAAACTACTCCTGCATTACCGTTATTTGACTTTATATTCTTAACCATGTATTCACCTGACCAGAAGTCTTGTTACTTCTGCCACCTAGCTTCACTATTTCCCACTATATCTAACTTTAACCTATCCATTTATCTTTTTAAATTATCTGACTTACCCGCCCGATTAAAGGACCTGACATTCCACGCTACGATTCGTAGAACGCCAGTTTTGTTTCTCCTGATACCGACGTCCTCCTGAGTTGTCCCCGTTCGCAAATCCGGATGGGGGGACTATTTAACCTCCGCAATATTTTACGCGAGAGACCGACATCATCATTTAACCATGGAGTAAAGCAGTACTATGGTACCGGTATACGAGTAAAAATAATCCAAATCACTTGTTCTAAGATTCTAATATGTAAAACAATGACAGGAATAAAAAAATGAAAACAAATGAAACGTTACTACGACGGTCAACACGACGTTACAAGGAAGTAGAATTTTTTTAAAAAAAACATTACATTTATAGTCATTAACTGCATACTAATAATGATCAAAGTCATTACTATAACGAATTTGCAAATGAAAATTTCAAACCACCAGTTGAGATTCTAACCCACAGTCTTCTGCACGCTATGAATGTCCGTTCACCACTACACCACGCCACCACCCTGCACAGCACTATTATTTTTAAGTCGCTATGTCATGCGGAGTTACCGAGCGAGGTGGCGCAGTGGTTAGCACACTGGACTCGCATTCGGGAGGACGACGGTTCAATCCCGTCTCCAGCCATCCTGATTTAGGTTTTCCGTGATTTCCCTAAATCGTTTCAGGCAAATGCCGGGATGGTTCCTTTGAAAGGGCACGGCCGATTTCCTTCCCAACTCTTCCCTAACACGAGCTTGCGCTCCGTCTCTAATGACCTCGTTGTCGACGGGACGTTAAACACTAACCACCACCACCATGCGGAGTTCCGAAATTTGTTTTCGTCCACAACTCGCAAACGTGGTACAACCAGAATGATAGGCTACGACTCCGATCCTCGCTACCCTCCAGTAATTTCCTGTATTCTTTTTTTTTCGGTTGCAGCTAACGGAACTTAGAATTTTAGCAACACCGTCTCTGCCTGGCTGCTTGAATTTGCACACGCGACGACGTGATTAGCTAACTTCAGAGCTAATTAACTCGGAAATTGCGCAATGTATCGAATTTTTTCCTTAACAATTTTCAACGCAGCCTCCCCTGCAACCCCCTTACAAGCTTTTCAGACGGTTTCTGACAATCCTGTGCGTCTATGATACGGCCCACTGTAGGAACATTTCCATTGGTACGAAAAGTTTACGAAGGTTTAGAGGTCTAGGGTTAATATCAGTTAATTTTCACTCCTTGCGAAAGCATCATAAGCTATCTCAGACATGTTTATATTTTGATGAGCTGTCAAATAGGTTAAGAAGTTACACTGTCTCGCATGTTGTCTAAGAAATTGGAAATATTGTATCTCTTATAAATTAGGAAAATTATCAGACATCTGACTAAATGCCTAAAAGGCTGCTACTAACCCTATCATAGTGCTAGAACGATGCTCTTAATTTCTTGCTCGCTGAATGCTGGTGGACAAACAAATAGTCAAACTTTGTGGACAATAGCTCCCAAATTTTCTTCGGCTGTATTATAGTTTTTGAGAACTTGTTCTAAAAGCAGCATGATCGGGAAACTGGGCGAACTGTACAGATTCATTTAAGTGCAGCTTATATCCTTTCATGGATGAGAGAAACGAATATTGTTTAAATGTAATTTCACTTGTGGAGGATTGTCACGAAAGAGATTCTGGAGTAACGTCATCGCCCATACTCGCAAGCGATAGTTGGACAGTCGTCGAGAAATCCCACCATAGTGGTACCACCAGCTGGAGCCCCATCCATTATGTCGCAGTAATTGTTTGGAGGCGTGGTGTGGTCGCCAGACCGCACCATTCGCTGTGGGTTTGTTTACTGTCACCGCGGCCTCCCCCTTGGAAACAGATTACGCTTGCGGTCCAGCTGTGTTTGCCCGGTCACTGTCAATAGCCCAGCTTAATGCGGGCTAACACAGCAGCCGTAGTCTGCCTTGGCGTTCATTGCCCATAAAGATGCTATAGTGGCAAGAAACAGTCACGTACGCTTTTTTATTGCCTAAATAATTAAACGTTAACAGAATTTTCCGTCGGTGCTTGGTACCGCGTGGTAACAGTATTATTAAACACAATGTGAGAGGTCCATGACTAAGGAATTTGTTGCTAGCGCACTCGAGCAGATGTAATTACAATGGATTGCTCACGCGCTGCCTGCGATATGTAAACTGTAAGAGAATCTCAGACCAGAGAGCAGTGTTGTCAGCAGTAGGAACTGTGTGGCAATAGGAGTAAGTAGTAGCTAGCAGTCTGGTGTATCGTGTTGGCTGGGCCGGTCGTGTGGAGCGATGGCGGAGCCTGAGCGTTATAGTATAAGGTAAAAGCAGCCTCGCGCATATGTACTATTGTAATATCAAGTCCCATGTAAATGTTTAAAAAAAAATCTCTTAATATTTTTTATAAAAATTAACTTTTGACAATCACTCATCTGAATCTAAAGAATTTACTAATTTCTCCAATCCATGGTCATCCCGATTGTTGTAAAAAAATCAGTTGTTTCCTTTTATACATGACAAATCTATTGGCCCGCATTGCACTGGGCTGTGCCAGAAAAATTTATTATAAGAGCAGATATATACGCGTTATCCGGCGACTTCATTGAGGTAAGATTTTTCAACTTGTTCGGAATGAATTTTCAGGGCCATGACGCAGCACTGCTGACGTCCAAAATTTACCAGTTTAAATTCACAGTCAATTACTGAAACGTTATAAGTGAGCCACAACTTTTCATTGAGAGATTAGTCATATTTTATTATTGATAGGTTACGCAATTTATTGGGAGGTTACACTAAATGTCAATGTTATAGTTTTTTTTTATTATTGGTGAAGTGGGAGACTGTGCGACTAGTAAGTCCTCGGTTCCGTAAAACAGGCCTTGAAGGGACGTCGATTCCTTTGAGACGAGAATGTGCAGCAGGCAGTTAGAACTTCTTCACACAGCGTGACACCGTGTTTTGCCCAACGGGTATGTTCAGCCTGGTCCGTACGTAGGATGATTGCCTCAATGCTCACGACGATATTTCTTGATTGGCATACCGGTTCAGAAGCACCTTCGGACGGAATCTTTTTTATTGTCCCTTATAATAAAGAAGCACTGAGTCTAATACGAAACAAAAAAATCTCCATGGTTCAACCCGACTTAAAGAAAGGTTATGTTCATATGACACATAAAGATATCAGACATAAAGGAAAAGTTAATGTGTTATCGAAGGAACTGTGAGGCGCAACAATTTTAGAGGGTGGCCAAGGCTTGAATAGAATGAGGTGACACAAGTCATGGGATACCTCCTCATATAGTGTCGGAGCTACTTTTGCCCGTGCAGCATCTCACTGTGCCATGACCTCCACAAATCGTTGTAAATCCCGTGCAGAACTTTTATTTTTATTTTTCTTTAATTTCTTCTCGCTGTTCACCTTCAAGTGTCCATAATCTTTTTAATGGAAAGCTGTTGTAATGTTGTTGTAAACTCAATTTTTTCGTCATGTTCAAAGTTTTGAAGCATGTTAATAGAGCACTAAGATTATCAAGACACTATCGCGTACAGTAAACATGTTATGTACATGTTGATGTGTCTGACCGCTTTGAACTTCCTAACCTGACCACCACGCCACTTTTGTCCGTTTAAGAACAGCTACTCTCCATTTTAGGGGGACACCCCAACCCAAAATTTCAATTATTTTTTTTAAAAAAAGGCTTTTTCATGTCTTTGGAGTGTTAACTCTTTGATCCCAAAACTGTTTGGCTGTATTCGAATTACAAGAACGTCTAAATGGTTCAAATGGCTCTGAGCACTATGGGACTTAACATCTGTGGTCATCAGTCCCCTAGAACTTAGAACTACTTAAACCTAACTAACCTAAGGACATCACACACAGCCATGCTCGAGGCAGGATTCGAACCTGCGACCGTAGCAGTCGCGCGGTTCCGGACTGCGCGCCTAGAACCGCTACAAGAACGTCTAAGAAATGTCTCAAATACTGACTGTATACAGGACTGTAGCACACCGAGAGATGTCAAAGATAATTTCTGATTACTATCACCATCAAATAGAACCATCTTTACTCCGACCTTGGCATAAACTCTAGCGGGAAAAACAAATTGCAAGATTTCCAGGAAAACAAGCGAAACAGTTGGAAGTCAATTACTTTACCTGTTGACGGTGGAAATAAAAATTTAGGGATACCCTGAAGTCCTGTTCAGTACAGCCAACAAGCTCCGAGGAAACTGACATTGGCTTACAATCAGATAGTCCTTCCACTACACCTCCTCAAGAAGACTGAGTAGATTTTTATTCAGATAATTCAAGAGAAAGACTACCCTGATCTTGAAATTACGAGTAGAAGCCTCATATAAGCAGGAATGGAAAAATTTACGGTGCCGGTGAATTTTAATGGCTATGTGTCTTGTAACAACATTATTTTTTTAATAAAATGTTAAAATCCGTCTTACCATAAGTTTGTCTTTCTCAGTATCAACCATATCATAAATATTAACCAACGTGAAAGAAATTTTTCGAGGAAGGAGTCTTGATATCTTTACATACCTCTATGCATTAATATCATCAAAATGTAATTTGTTTATTCTACCATCACATTTATATATCGATATTGCTGTTGTGGTCTTCAGTCCAGAGACTGGTTTGGTGCAGCTCTCAGTAAAGCTGCATGCCCTCATGAAATATTACAGCTGTAGTTTCCTCTTTCTTTCAGCTGTTCGCAGTACCAGCACAGCTAGGCTGTTTTGGTTAATGGTACAAAGCCAGATCAGTCAGTCATCCAGACTGTTGCCCCTGCAACTACCGAAAAGGCTGCTGCCCCTCTTCAGCAACCACACGTTAGTCTGGTCCCTCAACACATACCCCTCCATTGTGGTTGCACCTACGGTACGGCTATCTGTATCGATGAGCTTCCTCACCAACGGCAAGATCCATGGTTCATGGCGGGGGTAGGGGGCGGGAGGGAAGGGTACATATCGATAATTAAAGAAAAATTTGTCCAGCGGTTGTGTACATTCAGTTTATCAGAAATTTCCACAATTTGTTTTCACTATTTCAAAAAATTTCAGTCTTAAATTCTCTTAAATTATCGAAATTTTATATCGTTCCAGGAAGCAAAGTTAGATGTTTGGACGATGGCAATTTCGAAGTCCATCATCAGAGATGAAGGGTTCCATCCAGGCACCTTAGTTTTAATAGCTTAAAAAAACGTTCATATGTTTCTCATTTTTTATTTGGCAGCAAAGCGTAAACAACTGGAATGGTTTTTCTTTCCTTCTAAGACCTATTAAGGTCAGCGAGGAGTATAAAGTACTGAACAAACTGCTTGCTCGAACTCTTCAGCGTTCCATCCACAAAGAATGATTCGCCGTTTGATAAACACGCTTTTCCTTTTTCACTGGCAAACACCAGTATTATGACATTCGGTCGCCTGTTACCGTCTGCAAGTAAAAAATTGCTACCTTCATTCACCAGTGAAAATTGCTTCTCAAATAGGTACGATCTCAAATAGGTGGGCTCTTGTGTCTGGCGCAGTTGTTGGATCGGTTACTGATGCTGCAATGACAGGTTATCAAGATTTAAGTGATTTTGAACGTGGTGTTACAGTCGGCGCACGAGCGATGGGACACAGCATCTCTGAAGCAGCGATGAAGTGGGGATTTTCCGGTACTACCATTTCACGAGTGTACCGTGAATATCACGAATCCGCCGAAACATCAGATCTCCGACATCGCTGTGGCCGGAATAAGATCCTTCAAGAACGGGACCAACGACGACTGAAGAGAATCCTTCAATGTGACAGAAGTGCAACCGTTCCGGAAAGTGCTGCAGGTTTCATTGCTGGGCCATGAACAAGGGTCAGCGTGCGAAGCATTCAATGAAACATTATCGCTATGGACTTTCGGAGCCGAAGGCCCACTGGTGTACCCTTGATGACTGCACGACACAAAGCTTTATGCCTATATAGGCCCGACAACACCGACTTTAGACTGTTGATCCCTGGAAACATGTTGCCGGGTCGCACCAGTCTCGTTTCAAATTGCATCGAGCGAATGGACATGTACGAATATGGAGACAACGTCATGAATCCATGGACCCTGCATGTAAACAGGGGTCTGTTAAGGATGGTGGAGGCTCTGTAACGGTGTGGGGCGTTGGAGTGGGATGGGACCCCTGATACGTCTAGATACGACTCTGACAGGTGACACGTACATAAGCATCTTGTCTTATCACCTGCATCCATTCATGTCCATTGCGCATTCTGACAGACTTTGGCAATTACAGCACGACAATGCGACGCCCCACACGTCCAAAATTACTACAGAGTGGCTCCAGGAACACTGTTCTGAGTTCCGCTGGTCACCAAACTCCCCAGACATGAACATTATTGAGTATATGTAGGATGCCATGCAACGGGCTGTCCTGAAGAGATCTCCATCCCTTCGTATTGTTACAGGTTTATGGACAGCCGTGCAGGATTCAGGTTGACAATTCCCTCCAGCACTACTTCAGACGTCAGTGGAGTCCATGCCCCATCGTGCTGCGGCACTTATGCATGCTCGCGGGGGCCCTACACGATCTTAGGCAACTGTACCAGTATCTTTGGCTCTTCAGTGTATTTTCGCCCATCCCGCTGTAACCATTGTTTTGCACTTCTGTATGATAGTAGTGATGTTACTATGTCGTAGCCTCGATTGAAGAGCTGGCCTATTTCCTCAACGTAAACAGAAGAAACTGCAGCGTCTGTTATTTTTGCCTGCTTCTTTGTGCTGACAGAATGTTTTCGTACTTCATTTGCTGCTTCATCTGGAATCCAAACACGGCTACCTTCCACTAAAACTGTGTTCTTTTGTAGATAGTCTTTCTTTGCATTTATGCTTCTTAAACTTTACACACCGCCAGTCGGCCAGTTCTTGTTACGAACTGATGCGGGGACAGGGAACTTCGCGCAGGAAATGGGCTTTGGCCTTCTCCAGAATCGCGGCAGGTCGCGGCGGACGGGCCGGTCTATCCTACTTCTGGAGTAGCCTTACACTACCTAGTGTTCACAGCTCCGTGCAGATGTCAACACATTCCCTCTCCGTTCAAGTGTCACTCCGTGCAAGTGTCACAAGAATTTCCGTCCCCGACTGCACGGTGCCTGTCAGCCTGCACCGGTCATTGTGGAGCAGCTCTCGCCATTCATAGAACGCCTGCAGCCTTCGTAAATCTCGGCTCCTCGGCCCTCAGTCGGGGCGACCTCCCAAGGCGAGCGACCCCCCAAGAACCAGCTGCTGCCGCGCTGAGTCGCCCCGCTTGGCCTCCTGCCTGCCCCCGGCGGCAGTGTGCGGCCTCGTGCCCCACGGCTCCACTAAGCTTACGCGGCCATTCTATGTAAACGACGATCACCTAACAAGTAAGTGGTTGGTTGGTTGGTTTTGGGGAAGGAGACCAGACAGCGAGGTCATCGGTCTCATCGGATTAGGGAAGGACGGGGAAGGAAGTCGGCCGTGCCCTTTGAAAGGAACCATCCCGGCATTTGCCTGGAGCGATTTAAGGAAATCACGGAAAACCTAAATCAGGATGGCCGGACGCGGGATTGAACCGTCGTCCTCCCGAATGCGAGTCCAGTGTAACAAGTAAGTGAACTATAAGTATTAGTATAGAGGAGTACTTTATGATGTCAGTCATATTCTTTGCCTTTAATAAAGGTTTCCAGGCCTGTCAGTAGATGTCTAATCACTAGAGACCGGATTACATGCATCATAAAAGCCTTAAAATATGCATGCAAATACACATGAAAAATGCCTACCAGTGCATGAAAAGTGTCGAAATATGCAAGATCAAATAATAAAAAGACATGGTAGTTGCATTGTGTCTCAAATTCAAACCTGTGCATATTAATTACGAGGAAGAGCGCCGGCCACGCGAAAAATCTGTACATGTCGAACGCTGATATTTTCTGAATACTTCCTGGCAGATGTTAGGAAGGGGGCCTTTCTGTGATTATTTTCCAAAAAATTGCAAAATGGGGACGCATATCGTGTTTCAAGAACTGTTCCTTCTGTGCTATTGTTGTCGGTATCAAGAGGATGCGATGCGACTGAGTCGCAGCGAAACAGTCGATATGTACAGGACCAACTCCGAGATGTATCGCATGCATTGCGATACCCTCAAAAACAACGTAATATTTTATTTAAAAAACATACAATCATAATTTTTTTAACAGCATTATCTTTTAATTAATACTATTGGACCAAAAAGGAGAAAAGTACTATTGGACCAAAAAGGAGAAAAGGACGTTCTACAGTGGTAACAGGGCAGTATTTGAAATTTGTGCTATGTTGACATTTACTGTTTCTGGTAAAAGTTCATCCGTCCTAATAATAAAACTATCAATTTGGCACAAGGGTTCAAAGCCTGGGTGATTGATTAAAACTTTTTCAAACTTTTCTTTAAGTTTTCTTGGGAATACCTACAGCAATGAGGAATTCACTAGAATAATGTTATTCATTAACTGAATAGACTCATTCAATGCCAAATCTTGAGTTTCAAGCTTTGCAGTACTTGCAGGTATATGGGAGAAATGTGCTAATCACAGCAATGTCTTTTTTAATACCGGAATCATTAAAAACGTCCTTGCACTGGCAAACAGCCAAAGCCTGTGTACTATCGAAGTCGTTTACTACACCTCTAATTGCCTCGAAATGGTCATTGTAAAACAACACAGCTTCGACCCACGTACCCGAGCGAGCTACCACTGGTTCGGGATGTAAAGGCACACAGCACAGCTTTTCTTTGTAGGTCTTGATGCAAGCAGGAGCCTTTATAAACTCTTTCTTTGTGTATGAAATCAGTTTATTTACATTTACAAACGTGGAACGTACTTCTTCAGCATGCCGATGTACTCACATGAGCAAAGTACGTCACATGAATCAAATTTGGATAAAATAATCGGAGGGCTTTTCGTGCTTTGATCATATAGGGAGCAGCATCTAAAATAAACACAAACACCCATTCGTCTGCGGAAGATTCTGGAAATATTTTTCGAATACCCTCATTCACAAATCTGGCAATTGTACAATGATGTACTTTTTCAAGTTATTTGCAGGCCGCTAAATAGGAACAAGAAGGCTCTTCTTTTAAAGCACCAACAATTAAATTTGCTATGTAACGGCTACAAATGTCTGTAGTTTCGTCAACTGAAATCCAGATAATGCTGTCCTTGAGTTCACTGCGTATTTCTTCCAGAACATTTACCTAAATTGTCGGTATGTACGACATTTTTACGCGATGTTGACTCATATGGTACATTTTGATTTAAGAAATAGTTGAGGAGGAAGCCTTTGAGGATAGGGTTCATAAGTTTGTGAAGAGGAATATTGCTTGCAATGAATGCTTCACATAGATCCATGTTAAACCGACTTTTTTGGTTACCTTCGGACAAATCCCTGCTACTGCAACTTGCTGTTGTCAGAAGTTGTTGTCGTGGTCCTTTCTTCTGCATTCCTGCGATATGAAGACTTGTCTTGACTTGCTGGACGATTTGTAACTTTTTTTTTCTTTGCACGGAACGTTTTTCTCGCAAACTCGACAATATAAAACAATTCCGTCATATGTAAATGCTCCCAAGATGGTCAGCTATCAAAGAAACGATGTTTCTTTTTGTGGCGGCATGGCGCACAATACGTTACACACTACACGTCGTAAATACGTTCAACTGTGTACAAGTAAATAGAAAGCTAAACTGAAACAATGAGCATGCGACTAAAAGCTTCCGTAGTTTAATTTAATTGTTGCCGACGCGTACGGTATGATAGCGGAGGGGTCTAGACGGGGGCGCGGCCGCTGAAGCATTGACTGTCTGGCCCGTTCCTGTTCCTTTTTTGTAATGATTTCGCAAGGCAGTGGCCTCTCGGTTCGCGATTGCATGCAGTTCTAGATCGCGGTCTGATTTTTTAAAATATTGTAAACATAGAGCGAAAATATACATCGTCACTAGTTTTCAGTTAAAATGTGCAATAACCGGTGAAAAGGAGCCAAAAGTGCAAATGAATATGCAACGTGCAAATGCATATAATCCGGTCTCTACTAATCATTATCTAATCGCATGTGTACGAGTGGGACTGAACCTTCGTAATGTGCCAAAATACTGCCACATTACAAGCAATAGTAAAAAGACATGAAAACGTGGTCTCACTGCAGTATGTCGGAATAAAATATTCACCAGCTTACAACTCCGTCGGTTATTTGTACATCGATGGGTTTTCAAGTTGTAACTGACTGCTGTGAGGTTCATCCCTTCATCTTCGTATGACCAATGTACTAGCTGTGACATAGAGGTGCTCACTAAAACGCCTTATAAGCTAATGTTTCTGCTTCGCGTTTGCCACGCCCACCTTTACCTCGTGACGGTCAAGTTCCATGCTTTGCTCGTCACAAACAGCTGTCTTCATTGGTGGTCCTTTCAGATATTCTGTTCTCCGTAGCTTCTTTTATAACGCTGTCCAAGAAACCGTTGCGATGTAATTAGAGGCAATATTTGTAGGAGAAAAAAAGAACTCTTTGTTTTGATCCTGGACGACAGCAACCACATGCGTCGTAATTAAGGAAACGCTTGAGGAGGAAAATAAATGTTTGTTTTTAAAATGATGCGTTCTTCTTGTTGCTTGCTTAAAGAAAAAAGTAAGTTGCTAATGGTGAACATAATCACTATTGCTTCCACCAAAGTTCGACTGTTCATAGGGTTTCCCAATGCGTGGTTGGCTTTTAAAATATTGACTTCGTCTCTGTCCACGGGCCAACGAACACATCCGTCGTAGTTAACCCTAAATGAAAGCAGGCACAAGTTGATTAAAATTGCAGGCAGGAATTTACAGTTCTTTCACACTGTTCGCCCCAGTTTGTTATTAAAAAAATATTTGTCAGTGTGAAAACCTAAGTAGATGGATCAGCATCGCGTGTTCGTTTAACCTTCAGCAAAGCCACGAAAACTGTTCATAGTGCTTCAGCACACTTCTAAGCTGAAGTTCTGTAATAGCAAACTAACGATATTTTCAACAACAGATCACCATCAACGTTAACTGCAGAACAGTTCATAGATGTTTAAACAAAGTGACGTAACCCGCTATTATTCAGACTCCAACCGCTGAACAACGTTATCAACCCCTTTTCGATCGAGACTCGCGAAATATTTGAAAGTCCCGACCAACCGTTCATGCGACATGAATTTCTTCTAAGTCCAAACACGCTAAAATTATTTCATAGCTCCTCGCCTCGCGATCGTCACAGCGAAAATTTTACAAGTCGCTACCGAATCCTTAGAAAATATTTCGATTAACCACGAGAGGCGACTTCTAGCCGCACATACAACCTATCTGTACGCGAGCTCCGTTCCAACTGAGCACCGAAATCTATATTGTGCGAAAATGGCCGCCGATACTTAATAAAGTTCATTCGATGATGATGATGATGATGATTTGAGGTAAGGGGCGCTGAACATCATGGTCATCAGTTGCCCTGACGAAAAGTCAGCATGCGCGTCTCATGGGTGGGGAGACGAAGGCTGCCCCCATATGCGGAACAATTTACAATGTATAAACTCTGCCGCCGTTCCCCTCCAATTTCGGGATGAGGCCTGACAATCCACAAAATTTCACCAGTCTTGTTACACTGGAATCAGTGCCGGCGATGATGGTGGGCAGATCTCTATCGATACTGAGGGCTGCCCTAATATCAGTATGTAGGACACACGTTGCCAAAATATGCTGACCTTAAAGTGGCACATCACGAACTTCACAGAGTGGTGGATCCTCCCGCCGGAGGAGGAAGCCATGTGTTAAAGGACTATGCCCGATGCGCGGCCTGGTAAGCGGAACCTCCTACCACCAGTGAGACTGACATGAAGTCCGCAATGCCTGTATGGTCGATTTGGGCACCACCAGTTTATTTCTGTCAACTGCAACCATTCAGTCTTCTACTGACGCATGATGCGTCAGTCAGGAAACGACATGGTGGCGTGCAACGGGATGGGACATTGACGGGCAACACCATCCCGACGTGCTTCCTTGGCTGCTTTGTCGGCAATGTCGTTTCCCTGTATCCCGTTGTGGCCAGGGACCCAGCAAAAGATCACCTCCTTGTCACGCTGATGGAGCCACTGTAAGGAGTCATGAATGAGCTGAATCAGCTGGTCTACTGGATACATGTAGCGATGCGCTTATAGTGCACTAAGCGGATCGGAACAGACAAGAAATCTTGTACGGTCATGTCTGTGAATCCTCTCCAATACTATCAAAATACCATATAATTCCGCATCATAATTTGTAAGCTGCTCCGGAAGACGCATTTTGAAAATCCTATCAGGGAAAATTGTTTTTGTAAAATGAGGAAACAGTTTTCATAAAGTGAGAAAAACACTGGCATGGATATTACATTTTTCATGGAAAGCATGTTGATTATTGTATAGATTAACATAACATTTCATCGTAGCGTCAGTTGCTGACTCGTTATCCTAGTAGATTGATATCTAAGAGATAATGGGTCGTATCACAACCGGTCCGACTTTTTTCTTTTGCAACACTCCGATTTCGCGTCTTTAAATTCAGACTGGCACATTTGCTGTGCGCGTAAAGCAGTGCTATCCTGGTGATTTGTAGCTAATGTAAAAGGGGGATGCCTACAGCTGACAAACTACTATAACCAATGAAAAGCTTCAATGGTACCAGAAATGTTAACTTACACCGCAGTCACGAAAATAGCCATCCCTTCATGGAATGCTTATTATTCCGTCTTGGCAAGCGATCCTCTCACGCAAAGTATGTAAGGCTTATAAAGCATTTTTCTTGAGAAAGCAAGGAGAAAAATTACCACGTAGACTTCACAAGCGAAATTTGTTCAGAAGCTCCAGGAACACATAGGTTTGTTACATGTCAGTGCATATGATCTTTCACAACACTTGGAGCTAATAAAAGTGGTCCACTCCAGAAGTGTTACACAACATAATTACCGGGATTCAGAATGGAGTTCTTTACTCCGCCTCGAAAATGAGTAGTAAGCTATCAATACTCAAAAAATTGAGAATACACAGTAATTAAAAAACAGTATCAGTTGCAACCCATAATCTCAGGAAACAAACATCTAGCTGACTGGACGGTAGCAATTCGAACTGCATCACAAGAGACGCAGGATTCTACCCATGCACGTTAGCTTTAACAGCTTTAAACGAAAAACCATATCACGTGAAACAACAAGTTTAGTGTCACTGGTCACTGTTTATTGTATCCACAAGACGCTTCAAAAGTTTAAACCTGTATCATCAGGCGAATTTATGTGTGCTAACATGACATGCGTGTGTCGTGTTACGACTCTTGGGCAACCTGTGGCACTGTCTGCAGTGGTCACAGGTTCCTTTCTCTGTCGTAATACATCGCATATAAACTGTCACTATTTGCCTATAAAGTGTCACAGTTTCTCTGTGATGTATTATGACAGAGAATGTTGCCACTGGAGGGAGTGCCACAGGATGATCCTAAGTCGCACTAGAACATGTACATATCGTATTAACACATATAAATCCAACTGATGATGGAGGTTTAAACCTTTGAGACACGTTGTGATAAAAAGTAACTGATAACAGCAAAATTGTTTCATTCGATATCAATAACAGCTTCGCATTTGAGCCGTCATACGTTTGTCGCTTTTCGTTTCGTGGCAAATCGTAAACAACTGGAATAGTGTTTCCTCCCAAAAGTTTGTAAGATCAGCGAGGAGTCACTCGCTTGGAAAACTTTTCCCACGCGCATACACCGAATCTGAGATGAATATTAATTTGAAGCCTGTTCAGGCGTTATTTAATATCAGAGAACTGCTCTGCTCCGGCCGATGTGGCCGAGCGGTTCTAGGCGCTTCAGTCTGGAATCGCGCAGGCGCTACGGTAGCAGGTTCGAATCCTGCCTCGGGCATGGATGTGTGTGATGTCCTTACGTTAGTTCGGTTTAAGTAATTCTAAGTTCTAGGAGACTGATGACCTCAGATGTTAAGTCCCATAGTGCTCAGAGCCATATGAACCATTTTTTTTAACTGCTCTGCAGCATTACTCAATAAAATGGTTCTAAGGTTAGAAGTTCTTCCATTTCCGTATCGCGTTATCCCTCCCAGAGTCTTCGGATCCGACGTCTTTTCTAAAGGTATTTATCTGGAGTATAGTCCTTTACGGAGATGAGACGTGGGCAATAAACATTTTAGACAAGAAAAGGATAGACTGTGGTGCTATGGAATGATGTTGAAGATTAGACGGGTGGGTCGAATAACTAAAGAGGAGAAATTGAAATGAACTGAAGAAGAAAGAAATTTAGAGCAGAACCTGACAAAAGAAAAGAATTTTTTGATAGGATGCATCGTGAGGTATCAAAGTGTAGTACCTTGGCATGAATACAGTAGGCAGGTTCAAGTTGATGTGGATTACAGCAGTCTGGAACATGAATAAATACAGATATGCAACAAGAAAAAGGTGCCTCAGTTTATAATGTTTATGTACTTGCTTCGCACAATGGCCCTGCTAACATACTGGTTTCTGAAGTTCTTGAACCAAAATCTGCACAACCACAATATCGCCCGCATAAATCATTTTATTTGAAGACAGTTCCATTAAAAATTCCGACCACGCGTGTGGAAACATAACCGTCATCTGAGAGCCGTGGAAGGCAAGTTTTCAACGTTTGTGGGAGCGAGGCTTGAGCTGATAACCGATTCGCCGCCCCTAAGCAGTCCGGCGGCACTCAAGGACAGGTCCAGGGGCTGGGCTACCTGCGAGACGAAGGCGGGGAGGTGAGTTCCCAGAAGGCAGCCGGTACCGTAGGGCACGGGAACTCTGCCTAAACGTCAACACAAGAGGGTGCTTGAAACATGAGGACAGCTCCACTTGTCGATTTAGAGTCTTAACGTCAGACCATGGAAATTAAATGACAGCACTAGCATCAGCTGTAAATGGAACAAATGTTATCACCACATCACTTGGAGCATTCTCAACAAAAATGTTTCGAAGTTACGTGGTGGCCATAATTGTTGTTCATGGCAAAAGTGGATACTGGAATGAATAGAAAACTCAACGATACGGTCCATATGCATTTTTTTAATAGCGTTTTTTCTTCATCAGTGTACATTTCGAAGTACAGTTTCATCATCAGTGCTTTAGTTTGTTTCTCGAAGCTCCTTCATCGCGGCGTCTGCACGCCAGAAACATGTATCTGTGCATACAGTCGATTTCTACTGTGCAACACTGTGCAACACTGTGCAACAAGACAATGACGATACTGCTACATGTATACGTTAAATGTAATTGCAGTTGCGAATAATGGCAATCATCATCTGCAGAACTGAATGACGACAATGAAATTTCGTGCCCGACTGGGACTCGAACCCGGATTTCCAGCTTATCGCGAACGCTCGCCTTACCTTTTGGATATCCGTGCATGACCCACAGCCACACTCAGACTTCCGTATGTCGTCAACGATGCGTCTACGACCTGTACACGTAGCTTCATTATGTATATTCCCGTACAGGGGAGATATTTTACTTGAGCATTGCTTGCTCGGTGTCGGCGGATAAATTCGATATTGCAATGCCTGTGTTATTCCGAATTATGATGCAATATTTGGGTCCGGCCGTGAGTCGTGCACGGATAGCCAAAACAATCAGAGTGAATGGCTCAAATGGCTCTGAGCACTATGGAAGTTAACATCTACGGTCATGAGTCCCCTAGAACTTGGAACTACTTAAACCTAACTAACCTAAGGACATCACGAGGCAGAGAAAATCCCTGACCCCGCCGGGAATCGAATCCGGGAACCCGGGCGCGGGAAGCGAGAACACTACCGCACGACCACGAGCTGCGGGCAAACTGAGTGAACGGGTCAACGATGAAGTTGAACGGGTGACATGGGACGTCCGCCCCGAACAAACGTAACGAACAATAACGAACAAAATGAGATTTTAAAAAATGGTAAGGGGGCCGATCGCGATGAGGGAAACATCCGGGTTCGTGTCCCGGTCCAGCACAAATTTTCATTGTCGTCATCCATTCTACAGCTGTTGGTTGCCTTTATTCGCAACTGCGAATACATTTAATGTATTGACGTTGGTGGATTCGGTTGCAAGCTAAGTAAAGCTCGTCGTTTACCTCAGGGGCAGAGCGTAAACGGGGCGGGCACTGCGGACTCAGTGGATGTTAGAGAGGCAGTGTTCTATTGTTTGCGTTCCAGTACAGACGACTCACCCGCGACTCCTACCCATCAGCCGCTGTGAGATAAATTTTACACAGAAATAACATGTATTCGTGAATGCGCGTTATAGTGAAACTTCTTAACAAAATGATTACTTAAACTGCGAGTGAAATAGAATATACGGTCAATTTACTATTCTTTATCATATCAACACTGACCCACAATATTCTAGCGTAACGCAATGTGACTGTTCAAAAATGATAACTTCTCTTCAAATAATTAATACAAAAGAATGGCCTGAATTAGTAGAAATCCTAACAATAACCTATACATTTCATAAGTCACTTACCTCACAAAAATCTTCATTAGACGAACTACTGCAATGCCACAAACACCGATACTGCCACCTAAATAAAAGATTCTAACTACTAAAGGCTCTAACTACTAATAGGCATGTGGTTAGCAAAGGCAAGATTTTGTTGCAGAGCATACAATGTATTTACCTTAAGAATGTGACAACCAGTTCAAAAATTATATAATCGTTCATGACATACAGTTCCAAAAATTATATAATCATCGACAAATTACACTTCCATGACGGACACAAGTCCAGATCGTCCGCTCGCGCTAATATTGCAAACCTCCAACAGTGCTAATTATTGACCTCTAACCTCCATCACTGCTGACTGCTCACTCCCAGCTGTCATCACTGTTGGCTGTTCACCTCCAACTGCTGGCCCGATCAGCCACACAGGGTCTCTTACAGAGTGCGCACAGCGCTGTCGGAGTTACTAATGCAGGGCGCTACATAGCACTGCCAACATACAAACACGTAAACAGACTACTTACAATGTGGTACCTACTTGTAGCATAGAATACGAAATTAAACAGGCTGTTGTAATACAACACAATAAGTGGAAGAAAAGCAAGACATCTAGTACACATTTCTGATCGAGTCCCATATTATATAATGCATTTAAAAGTAAGTGCAATGACTGTCATTATCAATTAATCATCCAGACACAGACAACACAATAACACTGAGTCAGGCAGTTACAGTATGTAGGAAGTATTGTGGTCACTGAGGGTGGCAGCAATCTGAAACAGAGAACAGTGCCGACATTTAACGATCAGCACCTGGCGAAAAGCGGCCTGCTTAGCGCCGCCTTACTATGGCTATGCACTCGGGGCAGGGGGGGGGGGGGGCGGCTCATAATATACTAATTTATGTAGACCACCAATTAATAACAAGATCACACTAGCTTATGTAGGCTACCCTAGTTTTCAGACCGGTTGTAATGTTGCTTTAATTTGTTCTGATTACGGTGCTGATATTCAATAAAAGCAGGTTAAAAGCTGTGAGCTATGTGGGGAAGTTAACCTTGCATTACTGCACAACTGTTTCACCAGGTATCTAGTCTAGCTTACCAAATTCCCAACCAGACTAACATTAATTATAAACTTTTAATAGTCATACGACAACCGGTGATATATATATATATATATATATATATATATATATATATATATATATATATATATATATATATATATATATAAGAGAATTTAAATAAAAAGAAATAAATCAGTTTATATTTGGAAATTTATTTTAACATTGATAATTGAAATTTCAGCATATTAAACTTGATTCATAACTAAACTGGTGCCTTATTTAGGATTGTGAAAATGTGAGATTGTAATCTTACGGAACACATCAAATATGGAGCCAAGATTGGGAGACTGCATACAACACTGCATTCATAAAATAACACACGAAGAAAGTTGAAACATATGCAAGAGGAAATTAACCACAGCCAACCGATTCAATTTTCACCCAAAGAAGTTACGTTCGTAGCGCAATCCTGTCCGTCATGTAATTACCACACACTGATATACTAAATTCATACTAACTCTCTGTGAAGTCTTACCGAAAAGAATAGCTGAGGGCTACTTTGATGATTACACCACATGCTTCACGTGGTCAACTTGGTTTAAACAAAGAGTGTAACTCAACAATAACTTTGATAATTAAAATAAATTACATCGAAAAGCAGTTTACAAAAGAAAAACCTCGAACTGGTTACTAACGTCTTACTATTAACCTGATGGGTCAAACAATTGTATAAGCACGTGGTACTGGTCTCACAAAGTACACCCCACGTGGGGTGAACATAAAGAAAAGTTGCTATATTGAAAAATATTGTCAAGACGAGACGTTATAATCTCACGCACATTCGCATTGAAGATTGATGATGCTAGTTAGAGTTACTGATCAACACGTGGTTCCACTTTACTCACAAAGTAGTGACAAAGCAACTACCGGAATATATTCTGAACTTCACGCTCTAATTACACTGCGTTGCAATTAAAGATAACATTAGATATTTTAGAGCTAAACCTGAAATAAAGGTGATTAAATTTTCGGTTAGGCTGATCTTAAGAAATCAATTGTTCTACGGACTTAGCAGACACGCGCTTAGCCGGAGATCTTACCACTTCAGACGCTCGCCGCACACAGACTGATGTGGTCCCTTCCTGAGGGTGGCCCACAAATACAAACGGAAGTGGCCAGAGAGGCAGCTTCCTATACCAACATGACAAGGGATGGACAGGACCATACTAAAAATAGAAACCTCTCTGCTTTTAGAAAGCGTAGCTACCTGTTCCAACGTTGGTCCTGCTGTTCTCTAGCAGACAGGCTTGTCTGCTACCCTCAAGCATGTAACTAGAAATACATTTGCTCATTCATCCTCTCACACAGAAGGGAACGGGGATGACAGTATCTTATCATATACAGTATATAAAAGAAAGCGAATGTAGGTTCCGTATGAGACTGTGTGACATGAATTACATATAAACTGTGCTTTAAAGTGTAGTAGTGTGACAGATCGTTCTTGTTTATGTGTAAAAATAACACATTCCACTACTCAGTCTCCTCCCAGATAGTCAGAAACGCCACAGTAAATTTAGAAGAGGAATTTATGCCCTAAATGACAACAGATTTAAGAAATTAACATGAAAGGAATCCAACAGAGACCTTTCACGGTACATATGCGACCCGAACAGCCGACCCGTAATGTCCATACTGCCTCTCGAGCAAAAATGTTTAACGACCACTGCCATAACGCATTTACAATTAGCCGCCAATAATATCATACCACACGAGTTGTTACAGCTAACAAAAAAGTGAGCAATAGATGGGTGAATCAATGTCAGGAAGCAAGTATCACATCTACGAGAATAATCCCAAAAGCAAGGTCTCCTATTTTTTTTATAAGTACAGAACTCTGTTTGTGTGGCAGTTGGTCATACTGTTATGAAGAGCGCTTCACGCGCCATATGTAAACGAGCGCACGCCGCGCTGAGGCGCTCAGCCTTGGCTTGGCAGCCGTTGAGAACGAGCTCCCGTTGGATGTTACCGCCAAGTGCAAATT
Organism: Schistocerca nitens; assembly: GCF_023898315.1. Lineage (NCBI taxonomy): Eukaryota > Metazoa > Arthropoda > Insecta > Orthoptera > Acrididae > Schistocerca > Schistocerca nitens. The sequence goes on along the minus strand of NC_064614.1, from coordinate 596,269,614 downwards.
GCGCGCAGTTGTTCGATTTTTGAACGCAAAGGGCACTGCGCTGATTGAAATCCATCGCCAATTGACGGAAGTGTATGGTGAGTCGTGCATGGATGCCAAAAATGTTCGTAAGTGGTGTATAGAGTTTGCAGCTGGTCGGATCGAAATTCACGACGAGCAAAGGAGCGGGAGACCGTCAATTTCTGAGGAGACGGTGCTGAAGGTTGAGAAAAGCATGCGTGTAGATCGGCCGATCACCCTGGATGATCTCTGCACGTTGGTTCCTGAGGTTTCCCGCAGCACCACTCACAGAATTTTAACGGAAACATTGAACTACCGTGTGGTGTGCGCGAGATCGGTGCTCCACATGCTGACTGAGGACCACATGCGACAACGAGCTGATGCTTCCCGCGCATTTCTTCACCGCCTTTCAGCCGCACAGGACATCTTTCTGGACTCAGTTGTCCCGGGTGACGAAACGTGGGCATACCACTTTACACCTGAGACCAAGCAACAATCACGCCAGTGGCGGCATCCTTCTTCGCCAAAGCCGCGGAAATTCAAACAAACACAGTCTGCCGGTAAAGTCATGACGACCGGTATTTGCGGTCCGAAAGAGGTATTGTTGGTCGCCTTTTGCCCATGGGACCACAATTAACGCTGACAGGTACTGTGAGACTCTGAAAAGACTCAAACGGGCAATTCAGAACCGGAGAAGAGGAATGTCGAACAGGGGCGTACACATTCTCCATGACAACGCTCGCTCACATATCGCGCGGCAAACCGTTGTTCTCCTGCAACAGTTTCAGTGGAGTATAATGATCCACCCACCCACCCTGACTTGGCGCCCAGTGACTATCACCTGTTCCCTAAGCTAAAAGAACATTTGACCGGAAAGCGATTCAGCTCCGACGTCGAGGTGAAAGAAGAGGTTCATAAATTTCTGAACAGCATGGCGGCGAGCTGGTATGACATGGGCATACAAAAATTGCCACAGCGTCTACAAAAATGCATCGACAGAAATGGTGATTATGTCGCAAAATAGCTAAATGTTCAAGCTGTAAACTGATGTAAACCATTAGGATACCTTACTTTTGGGATTACCCTCGTAACTGCCTTTTTTATTATAGTAATCTTCAGTCAAAATCAAATATTAGTACATCAATATTAATCGTGCAGATACTTCATGTAAGTTTGAGCAAAATGGCTGATTACCTCTATAGTCGTGTAATATGTCAATCGCTATCGAAAGACAAGGTCAGAGTGAGACTCTAACACTTTCCTTTTTTGGTAAGGAATCGTTGAACAGTTCAAGTGTAACAGCAATAGCAATACGCGCACAGCACTCTTACTGTAACCATTCACATAATAGCTTGTGTGACTTACGCATGGCGTAATAGTCTTTTGAAAACGTTACACTCCGATGAAACGTGATAAAATAAACAACAAAAACTGTAGAGTCGCGAAGTGGTCCTCGTTATGTGGTCGGCTAACACATTACATCTCCGGAAATCGAGAAATTGCACTGTCTATAGCGTTAAGACGGAAAAAGATCAAATAGGACTTTTTTAGTCTTCCGTCTGTGGAACCGCGACATGCAGCTACAACTTGGATATAGTACGTAATGCGATTCCCATCGATAGAATGAATAGTAGTATTTATATAGCTAAAAGGGTTAAATCCCTTTTTAGCAAAACTTCTGCAAGGCTTGCAAAATCTTCCTCCACAGCGAGGGAAACGTGTCTAGCAGTGGGCTGGATGCTGCCATTCTCCAGTATAACACAAGCTCTCCTGTCACTTCGTCAAACCTGCCTCACGCTTTCTCACACTTGTCGATGTCATGGAGCGCTCTATGATCTTCGTTTGAGGTACAGGTTGTTAGTTTCATGTTATTTTGTCATGAAAACCGCCAGAAAAGGACCACTAGAACAGTTACACAAGAGGGTGCAGAACAATTTCCCCTATCAGTCACAATAAAAGATTATTTATTCGTCATTCGCCTGGTTTCAGGTTTGTGCCCATCCTCAGTTGTTTATACATTCATGTACATATTTATATTGCTGGAGATCACTGTATAAATACCAATAAAAAATTTGCTAGTGACTAAACAGATACAAGTGGAACAATTGTAAGTGAAAAGGCAGCATTTGTCGAAAATATATCTGCAGTTACATAAAGATGAAGCATCATATTTATAATTACGCTGTGGTAACAGTCACCACGGAAGGCTTGCGCCCAGGAGAGGCAGGAGCAACACCGAGAACGAATGTGGGAGCACTGGGCAAAGATCAGAGCACGTGAAGCAAGACAGTTGAAATAACGTGGTCCAAAGATGACCTATACGAAATGAATGAATGAACGATTTCATAGCGGACAGAAGACGTATGTGTACGAATAATATATCAAAACACTCATGTATTCTGTCACTTGTGTAAACAGGTTTTTTCCTCAGTGTCTTAAAAATCTATGAAACATTAATTTTTTCCACTTTACGTACGAGTTTTATACGCTGCCTGATCTATCATTTGAACGTTTGCTAATTTTGAACGTACTTTGCTGCCGATAATTTAAAAAGAAAATCACATAGATGTCATACGCTTTGTTCGCTGAAGGCAGCTAACAACTGATAATATGAAGACGATTAGTTACGAACAGCAGACAAATATATTACAATAACATTTTTCTGAGTGTGTAACCGTATCATTCGCGACAAAACCGGTTGTTTTATTTTTAATGGTATGCAAAAGAACTAACTTCTTCTACTGTTGTTTCTTTCTAGTAGTATTGGGGACTGCCCGTAAATCAGAAATGTTGGTAGCACGTATCTATTTGGCAAAAAGCGTATCTTGCAGACATACTCCGCAACCATCGACTCAAGTCAGTGATCTATTTCGATTTTGGGGATTGCGTACTGATTCCTTTCGTATTATCTAACAGACCAAATTGAGAATAATGTAAATATTTTCCCGTTCGCCTCATTGTGCCACATTTCCAGGTAGCAGCGCAGAGTTCATTATTACGAGCTAAAGTGGATCGCGGCGATATGACTATGACTAATATCGTCCGCCATGAAGCAGAACTGCAGATTACAGTTTGATAGCGCATATTCAAGGAATTTTATCTTTCATAGGGACAAGGAAACGCTTAAACTTCTACGCCTACAAGCTGAGAGTCAACGAAAAGTGTCCACCAGGGTACTTTCAAAATATAACAAGAAAGATTCTGTAATTCCAGGATGACTAGTTGTTCACTCTTACAAGACTCTAGGCGTGGCGAGGGACAGAAGTAACTGTTCAGAATGAACTCTAATGACCTAGACGGTATAGACAGCGTTCTCGGCGCAGCTAACATATAACGCGAATACAGTAACTTCGTAAATATGTCGTTTGCGAAATAAATAAGGGGTTTGTGAACAAAAGCTTTCAGTTACTTATTTGCAGTATGTCGCTTCGCCTGTATTCAAAATGTACTCGTTTCTAACTAAATTACACTCTCGAGTTCTTGGTCCCTGGCGCAGGCGTTTGTGGATCCACAAAAATTATGGTCGACATTAAATACTCTGAGGAGAAGGTACGCAGGGGGAGGTTCTTTAATTAAATTTAAGAACTTCTCTTTAAAGAGTGGTTCACAATGGCTCTTACCCACTGTTTTAGCGGATTACTCAATCTCGGTAGGCTGTATATAGCACACTAAGCGATGATTTCCACGTTGACGATAAAACGAGAATTGTGCTCAGACTGCTGACCGAACTCAAATGCAATATACACAAAACAAACGGTCATTGTAGCCGACGAGTGAATAACCACAGCAACTGCCTGCAAATGGATAGTGAAGGTCACAAAGCTGGAATAGTTTTAACGAAATCAGCCGAATCCTATTTGTTCCCCCACAATCTCGATTATCTTTCCTGTAGAATGCATCACATCTTGGCATAAGACCGTTACAATTTACGAAGCTCACAAACTGCAGTTGCAGAACGCAGTGTTCCTGGCGTGCAGCCAGCCATGCTTGACAAGGCTCTATATGTGACTATGTGCCTCCATAACAAGCAACAAAATGGTTCAAATGGCTCTGAGCACTATGGGACTTAACTTCTGAGGTCATCAGTCCCCCAGAACTTAGAACTACTTCAACCTACCTAACCTAAGGACATCACACACATCCATGCCCGAGGCAGGATTCGAACCTGCGACCGTAGCGGTCACGCGGTTCCAGACTAAAGCGCCTATAACCGCACGGCCACACCGGCCGGCTAACAAGCAACACAGCGAACACTTGGTGCTGTAGTCAACCTTAGCTATAATACAGTGTGAGCCACATAAACGTAAACTACTTCAATAAGTCATAACATTTGAACCAGTAATGGGACACTTTTGCAATTCTGGGAGATGATAATACGCAGGCTGTATTGGGAGATTACGTACATACGTGCGCACATGCATACAAAGTTCTCACAGCAAATGTTGAAGCGCCCTCCACCAGCATCGATGCACAACTATACTCGTTTCATCATATTCTGCGACGTTCTGTGAAGTGTATACTAACCAACGTTGCTTATTCTATGTGTAATGGCCTCACGGATTTCTGTGGTTTATTCTTGAACACTCGGCTTCTAAGACAACCTCACAAGAAAAAATTTAGGCGTGGTTAAGTCGGTGATAGAGGGGGGGGGGGGGGCGGGGGTAATGTTTTTGAGATTATACGATCACCAAAGAAACTGGTTGTAAGTCGCAAGGAAGCCTCAGACTCTCCTGTTGGAAACTGAGAATCCGGCATTGCCCGAGGCAGAATAGATGGCAGAAGGCGTCAGCATCATTATACACTGAACGGACAAAGAAACTGGCATAGGCATGTGTATTCAAATATAGAGATATGTAAACAGGCAGAATACGGCGCTGCGGTTGGCAACGCCTATATAAGACAACAGTTGTTAGGTCGGTTACTGCTGCTACAATGGCAGGTTAGCAAGATTTATGCGAGTCCGAACGTGGTGTTATAGTCGGAGCACGAGCGATGGGACACAGCATCTCCGAGGTGACGATGGAGTCGGGATTTTCCCTTACAACTGTTTCACGAGTGTACCGTAAATATCAGGAATTCGCTAAAACATCAAATCTCCGACATCTCTGCGGCTGGAAAAAGATCCTGCGAGAATGGGACCAACGACGATTGAAGAGAATCGTTCAGCGTGACACACGTACAACCCTTCCACAAATTGCTGCAGATTTCAGTGCTAAGCCATCAATAAGTGTCAGTATGTGAACCATTTAATGAAACATCGATATGGGCTTTCGGAGCCGAAGGCCCATCACTACCCTGGATGACTAAACGGCACAAAGCTTTGCGCCTCACCTGGGCCCGTCAACGCCGACATTGGACTGTTGATGAATGGAAACATGCTGCCCGGTCGGACGAGTCTCGTTTCAAATTGTATCGAGCCGATGGACGTGTATGGGTATGGAGACAAGGTCATGAATCCATGGACTCTGCATGTTAGCAGGGGCTGTTCAAGATTGTGGAGGCTCTGTAATGGTGTGGGGCGTGTGCAGTTGGAGTGATATGGGACTCCTGATACTTCTAGATACGACTCTGACAGGTGACATGTACGCGAGCATCCTGTCCGATCACCTACATCCATTCATGTCCATTGTGCATACCGAAGGACTTGGGCAATTCCAGCAGGACAATGCGACACCCCACACGTCCAGAATTGCTGTAGCTCCAGGAACACTCGTCTGAGTCTAAACACTTCCGCTGGCTACCAAACTCCCCAGACATAAACATTATTAAGCGTATCTGGGATGTCTTGCAACGTGCTGTTCAGAAGAGATCTCCACCCTCTCTTACGGATTTATGGACAGCCCTGCAGGATTCATGGTGTCAGTTCCCTTCAGCACTACTTCAGACTTTAGTGGAGTCCATGCCATGTCGTGTTGCGGCACTTCTGCGTGCTCGTGGGGGCCGACATGATATTAGGCAGATGTACCAATTTCTTTGGCTCTTCAGTGTAGGTACGAGACGCACACAGACGTATGTATCATTAAGGACATTATCCACACTGTATTCTCTACGGTCGTATCAAAGAAAAAGGGACCAACAGTCCGTGGAAACCGACACTGTGCACTACACTCCAACATTTTCATCATGCAGTCGTGTTTCGTGGATGATATTAGGTGTTTACACCAGCCCAGTATCTGTTTTTTTTTTTTTGTGTTGATGTAACTTGACAGATGGAACCATGCTCATCTGTAAACCAAATTATGGAGACAACGTCTGGACGTTGAATAAGAAACCCTTGAAACTGTCGACAGTAACGCATCGTTTTCTGATGATCTATTTCTTGCAGTGCCTGCATCATGTGCACTATGTATGGTCGCACTGCCGATTTCTTCCCAGATCTTTGACATGTGCCGTATGAAATTCCTGTCTCCTGGCTCAACCGACACAACAACTTCCTTGGAGAGTTCACCAAGCGTCTTCGAACTTCAGCAATAACCTCTGCAGTCAGTGATGGTGTATGTTTGCCACCAGCTGATTCCAGCTTCCTTACAATCAATGAAATTGTTGCCTGTGTCGGAACTTCGCGCACATTGAATTCTCTCCAGAACGCCCGTTGTGTTGTAACCAATCAATCATGTCTTTTAGTATGTTTTCACAACAAAAACCTGCTCTCGAAGGGATTACTGCATGTTTCTGCCAGCTAAATAATGCGAACGAATCACTAATTTGCTCGTTGTTGTCAAGCGCCCCAAATTAAACACTCACAGGCTTCACAAAGCGCGACTGACGAGGTTACGAACGAACTAATAAGAGCCGAACAAGCGCAGCATTATATCGGATAAAGGAACTCATGCCCAGAAAAGAATAATCAACTTGCCAACGACGTGGTGGTACCCTGAGCCACTGAGATCATTTAAACAACTTTCAAGTTTCTACGAGTTTTCAGAAGGAAATTATGGTCCATTGGAGTACTTCGGGTTTACATGGATCGCCCTGTAGTAGACAACACTATATTCAGCGCGTCCACGTGCTCGTAAAAGCAAAAAGCTCCTTCTACTGCCCTTGTCGGATCATAGGAAACTATATTATCAGTGGAAACTCCAGTCTGGCACATCAACAAAGAAGGAGAAGATAGGTTGGTTGGTTGGTTTGGGGGATCAAAGGGACCAGACTGCTACGGTCATCGGTCCGAGAAGGAGAAGATAGATCGCTACTTACCGCAAAGACGCAGACGGGCGCGATTCAGAGACACAAGTAAGCTTTCGGTCAGAGCCTTCGTCAGGAGAAGAAAGAGAAACACACACACAATTCATTCACACAAGCAAGCATTTTTGTCCAAGCTACCGGAGTTGGCGGCCATGTGTGCATGCGGTGTGCTTGCTTGTGTGAATGAGTGGTGCGTGTGTTTCTCTTTCTTTTTCCGAAGAAGGCTGTGGCCGAAAGCTTATGCTTAAGTGGCTCTGAATTACTCCTGTCTGTAACTTAATATACGAGTATTATCAGTTTCAAATACTGGGAAGCATAGGACTCCGCAAGGATGGGGAGGGGGGAGGAGAAGGGGCGGGAACAAGAGGTGGCATTTGTCCCTTCCAGGAGTGTGGATACACAGTTTTTTCATTATAGAATTCTGTCAAATTTCTGTCAGCGATTTAACTAAACTTCAGGTTTAACACTGCTGAAGCCGAAGTGTAGGACCCTGTGGCTTTGCCTGTCACTGCATTTCTGGGATTTTTTGGCTGTCACGCTATTCGCGGCAAATTATGCCGATTCCTAGATGCGGCGAGTTGTTCTGTAGTCGTGATGTATGTGAAACTTTTCAGAACCGCGCTGTCACTTCGTCATATAGCTATTATTGTACTCCGGACTGCATAAAAGAATCACATAGTAATGTACTGTTTCCTGTGGACAAAGAAGATACATGGTGGCTTACTCAAATATAGAGCTACTGTAGTGCACTTTGAAGCACAACCATGTTATACTGTAGGTGTGTACATGCATACTTAACCCCTAGAAGTCAATTTTTTCTTAAATTTTCTGTGAAATTTTGTTCATTTTCATAAGAGGTTTGTAGCTGACACATCAGTTTTATCTACGGAATCTGTTTTCCAAAAATATAACAACTTTTCCAGAAAATCCCAAGTGGGGATCATGGCAAACGTCACGAAAATAAAATGAATACTTGGAAACTTATTTTTTATGATAATATAGTAGCAGTTCCGTTTGTTTTTAATTATTTGTTGATAACTTCATTACATTGCGTTTGAATACATCTTTGATACATCTGTCAATAAAAATCTATTGTTGACACTATTCCACACATTCCATATTTATGTAAATCAGTGTTACATTCGCTACAATGTTTTCTTACATTTCTGTTGCATTCTGCGTACCTTCGTAGGTTCTTTTTAGATAATGTCCCAAAGCATTCTTTCTCACTGTTTCTAGAACAAAGTTCTGAGCCTTGTTCTACAGGATGGTCTTCCAAGGCTTTCAGGATTAGAGATAGACTCTGTTTGCAGGTAGCCTCTAGTTATTTACCTCCTGAACTCTAAAAGACGTATATTGCCACTAACATGACAGCATAATACATAAGCATTCATTGCTGCAGCATCAATCATCTTTGTGAAAACAGGAAAATACCATTTCTTTTCAAGTATTTTTATTCTACGTGTATTTATACATCAGTCAAGTTTATCTTCAAAAAATGGCTCTGAGCACTATGGGACTTAACTTCTGAGGTCATCAGTCCCCTAGAACTTAGAACTACTTAAACCTAACTAACCTAAGGACATCACACACACCCATGCCCGAGGCATTTCGTTTCTTAGTTGGAAATAAAAAACAAATGTTTCACTGTTTTTGGAAATTCAATCCCTAAGGGAGTGAAATAATAGGGGATGAAAATTTTTAAGAAAATATTTCGTTACATTAAAAGAATTACAGCTAAATTTATGAAAACTGGTGTTTCACATCTCGGTTTGAAATAGAGAAGTACTTGTTAGGGGATGAAAGCTGCTATGTAAATATCTCCACAAGAACGAAAAACGCATGATTAATATAAACTTTGGACTCTAGCTACCAGAATCGCTTTTGGTCTGAAGTACATTCTGTAAAGACCATGCTCAAATGGCCTTAGTTACCGTGAAAAATCTTGGAAGGTGTTGCAACTTGTCAAAACAAAAATATTCGATTAAATAAAAAAAAATCTCAGCAGGACATACAGTCCGCGCGAGAGGAACAGGGGCCGCTAAGCCAGTATTTCACAAACGGTTCAAGGTATGAAAGCGATGTTTTAGTCTAGTAACTGCAAAATACTGAGTGTTTTGATGAATGGCCAATATTTCCAACTTCTTAGCTATAGAAGCAGCAGTTGTTTTGTCTTTAAATGAAGTTATGTATTTTTGGTATAATACTCAGTACCTCGTCATAAACTGAAGTACAGTGCTGTAGCATACACCATTGTTACGACTGAAACATTTTAAGAAGACAGTTCCAAACCTGCTGAAAGAATCTTGGAACACTTACAGACTACATCTGGGTGGACAACAAAGGAAATAAACACAAGAGTAAAAAGGGCCAGGATTGATTTTGGTAAACTAAGTAGTTTTCAAAACGGAGCATCTGATGTGTCTAACACGGAAATATATAATGAGATTTGACATAACTACGTAGGCTCCCGCAGCCGAAGCTATAATAATTAAAATTCTTCTGGGTATTGTACTGCGTCATTGTATAAAATACTGTAATTATAAACTTAAAATAATGCTTCACCGTATTACAACGGCCTTCCTCAGTGCAACACTGTTTTTGGTGGCGAAAAGGTAAATCTATATATTGCAAACGATCAGTGTCAACACATATTTTTGAAACTTTATTCGCCCTAGAATGTAAGAGGCTACTCATGACGGAAGGGGGATGGTAGGAAACAAGCTGTTGATGGCGTAGCCGGATTGTCAGAGAACGTCGACAAACGTGTATCCCATCCTTCTGCGCCCATGTGAAAGAGTGAGAACGTTGTCCGAAATGTTCGTGAATCGTGCAACAGAGGGGGCACTTTGGTACCATCACGGTATTGACCTAGTCAGATGCGGGAAACCGCCTAAAAACCACATCCAGGCTGGTTTATACACCGATCCTCGTCGTTAATCCGCCGGGGGGGGGGGGGGGGGGGGAGATTCGATCTGGGACCGACGATCCTTCCGGAATCCCTGAAAGGACGGGATAACGTGTGCTTATCTAGGAGGGGGTACATCTCGCGCGAACGTGCTTATAAAACTCTAGAACCGTCTTTTAGGACAGCGACTACTAATATTCTTCAGGCCCCTACGTGTCTATCCTGTAGAGTTCGTGCTGGTACATTTAGGCAAGTAACAGGTCGCATAGAGACATAGAAGCATTCCCTGAGTGCACCATCAGTGAACATAACGAGAAGAAATCTTAAAATATGGTACAATCAAAAGCACCCTCTGTCGAGCATTTCAGTAACTGTCAGAGTACAGAAGTAGTTATAAATGTAGCTGTGCAATGAGAGATAAGAAGATTGAGCTGTCCCAATGAGCACAGGAACAGAGCATTGCGCAAGCCCAAGTTCAACAATGCCAGTGTTCACAACTCTAGCGGCCTGTGGAGCTTCAGCTTGGTGTTTACATCGTCTAATAGAAGCAATATAATTAGGATACAGTATATGTCGAGATTCATTGCAGTTTAGCTCATAGTATCATTTCTTTTGAAAATCATTATCACAACACGTAGAAACGATTGAGATATAGGAACTCCATGACGGTAGAATTACTACAGCTACGAGAGTCTCAGGTGTGAGCACTGAGATATGAAGATACTCCAAAATTGAAGTAAACTTCACCTATTATGTAAAAGATCTCGAAACTGTGAAAGGAGTCTACTGGGATAGACTTATATGTGGCACGCGAAAATTGTAGTGATACTAATGTAAACTAAAATAAAATTATTATACTGTGAACGACGTACAGGATGTTTCAAAATGAACATACTGTGTTTAAGGCGTTGTAGCATTTATTGCGTTCAAATTAACAATTGTAAATAATACACCAAATGAAAGAGCAACTCAAACAGTTTTGTTTGTATACCTGTGCACAATGGGAAGAGTATGGAATGACAAAGAAAACCGTTTTGAACTAGTGCGAGTCTTTCACGCTTAAGCCCCAAGAAATATTCCCGACGAAAGTTTATGGGCCTTTCTTTTATGGTTAATCATTTGTGACTGATGTTTCTTATCTTGATGTGCTGCAGCTATGGCCCTTGTCTCAATGGGAAGAAGCTGAACAACACATCTTTATTTGGGAGCAAGATGGTGCGCCGCCTCACTGGCTTAACTCAGTACGCGACTGGTTAAACGACGTTGTATCGGACCGGTGGACTGGGCGCAAGGGGCCAGTTGATACAGCATTTTAACCGTGACCTCCACCTTCATAAACGATCTGACGAGATCGTGTGTATGTGCCTCCGATACTACCAGATGATCTATCCGACTTTAGAAACAGTGTTATTGCAACAGTTACTCCTGACGCATTGATCAAGGTTTCAGAAAAACTCGTCTGTCGACTCGATGTGCGATCGGTGTTCACACTGAATAATTGTAAGAAAAACTATTTGTTTCTCTTTCATTTGGTGTATTATTTATAACTGAAAGGTGAATGTAATATGTGCTACAAAGCCTTAAAACCCGTATATTCATTTTAAAACACCCTGATGGGCTCTATAAAGCGGATCGCTGACTTTGCACGACCGCAGAGTCAAAGATACTGCTTCTGGTCTGAGATTGTAGTGTTGGAATAAGAGAGCGTGTCGAGTGTGTGTAGCAGCGTGTGACCGGAAGAGGATGCAGTAGGCAGTTTTTTTGTGTATGTGTGTGAGTGTGTGTGCTGTGTAAAGTCACGAAGTGTTAGATTATAATGTAGGAATTTTCTCATGCCAATATTGCGTACTACACCGCGCGTTAAGCAGGTAGTTAAAAATGACGAGTGCTTTTATAATGGAATGTAAACTTAAATGTTAAAATGCAAATTTAATTACGACAAGAAAGGATTACTGGACTGATATTACAACAGAGCTTTACGAGTACACGTATTATTGGAAATATAAATGTGGAACCAGAAGGCTTCTCGCAGTTAAGGTAAAGAAATTAATTTTTTATTACTTTCCTTTTGCCAGCGCAGTAGTGTAAATGAGTTGGCTGACGATAAAATAAGGAAGAAAAATGATGCGAAGACATTGGACACCAGATGAAAATCGCGTCAAGGATATACACTCTCTCAGTGACTCTTCCGCACATACTCTCATGTGTTCAGAGTTATCTTTATAGTAGTTCCTCTGTTATAGATTCCTTTACTTTGTAATAATTTTATCGTCTACTTGAGTAACATAGAATACTTTGCCTCACAAGTTTTCTGGTTTCTTTTCTGTCACTGCTGAAGTCCCGCAACTGAAGCTTATTAGTTTGATAAAAAACAGTCGGGAACTCGTTTATTTTAAAATTGTATAACCGAAAGAGACCAAAAAATGGCTGTGTGGTTAGGCTGGCGGTTTACGAACGTAAAGGACGAGCGTTCGAATCTAACTTGAATCAACTGTCATTTTTTTATTTAGACCTGTACATTTAAGATATTAAACATTAGTTCGCTACAAATTGTGCAGTTGTAGGCTCTTCTAGATTCCACATTATTTCAAAAGGTACCATTTTGTAGTAGTCTAATCTTTAAACTGACAAATAGCCATAGTAAAAATACTGAAAATGGATTTGAATTACTTCGACCGCCACCTGGTGCCTCTATAGTTTTCACCTAACAGAAACGTATCAGTCGATTGGCATACGTCATAGGTCCGCTTCAAAATGGCTGATGTGAATGTTCGCGAGCGAATAACTGCTCTCTTTGAAAACGTTGTTACGGCATCTGAGGCAGGACGTCGTTATGGTATTGATGCTTCCACAGCAAGAAGATGGATTAGACGATTTAGAAATAATGATAAGGTAGCGAGACGTCATTTACTTCGAAGACCACGAGTCTCTACACAGAGGACCGCGCAGGATTAGCCGAGCGCTCTAAGTCGCTGCAGTCATGGACTGTGCGGCTGGTCCCGGCGGAGGTTCGAGTCCTCCCTCGGGCTTGGGTGTGTGTGTGTTTGTCCTTGGGATAATTTAGGTTAGGTAGTGTGTAAGCTTAGGGACTGATAAACTCAGCAGTTAAGTCCCGTAAGATTTCACACACATTTGAATATTTTTCTACACAGAAACAAGATGAAGAATTGGTCAGACCGGCCCAGAATGCTCCTTTGTCAGTCATCCGGTAACTAAGGAGAGCTTCACATTTCCCGGGCTCGTCAAGAACTACTCTCGGAAGATTAAAGGACAATGGAATCATGTCCCGTCGCGCTCTTATTAAAGAACCGCTGTCTGTCGAACAAGTCGTGGACAGACTAGCAATTGTGAGTTCCTGGGATGATGTCAATTAGAGGAAAGTCTTTTTCTTCGATGAGTGCACAACTGGGCCCACGAGAAGAGGTCCTGCTTTTGTTTACCGCACAGATGGCCAACGGTACGACGCGCGCTTCATGGCCACACGCTCTAGAAGCGAACGCATAAGTGTGAAATGTTGGAGCTGCATGTCTTACATGGGTTCGGCAACTTAAGAACCTATCCAAGGTAAGTTCATTTCAGCATACTGTGAACATTTCATTAAAAATGCAATCATTCCTGGACTTGAACTTTGGTATGCCGAAGGACGTTTCACTTACCAACATAATACTCATCCATCACACACTTTCAATAGGATTCAGAGCTGGTTTCAGAGGAGGGAGAATATTATTCAGTGCCTTCCGTGGCCTCCAAAGTCACCTGATCTCAATCCCATAGAGTCTGTACGGGGACATCTTAGGTAGACTCTGCGGGATTAATGGCCAGATCCTCCTTCGGGAACTGTGAACGCTTTATGGGATTTGGTTCATTCTTCACGGGAGAGAAATGCCATGGATGAAGACTTTTTCCATAGACTTGTAAATTCTGCGCTTCGAAGGATCCAAGCTGTTCTTGATACCAATGGGGTGTGGACAAAATACTGAAGCTATATGTAGCCTACTCTTCATTTTTATTTTATTTCGTTTCCTGTAAAAGGCCTACATAGTTATTAGGCCAACAATATTAATTTCGAAATACAAATCCACTTGCTACTATATTATTTGTATTTTTATGGGAGATCATATGCATATTACTTTTATTCAAAAATGGTTCAAATGACTCTGAGCGCTATGGGACTTAACATCTGATGTCATCAGTCCCCTAGAACTTAGAACTACTTAAACCTAACTAACCTAAGGACATCACACACATCCATGCTCGAGGCAGGATTCGAACATGCGACCGTAGCGGTCTCGCGGTTCCAGACTAGCGCCTAGAACCGCTCGGCCACTACAGCCGGCTATTTTTATTCGTACGGAAGGATACGTACATATTGCCTCCCGAGGAAGATTGTTTTTAGACATCAGATTCACAAACCACTTAAGAGAATATTGAAAAACATAAAAAAAGAGAATACAATTTAATAACAGAAAGTAAATAAAGCACGAAACATTTGCGACGCGATAAGAAAAAGGCTGGGATGAGATTCGATCTGACACACACTACAACTCCCAGTACAGCAAGGTTACACGCTACCAGTGAGCTACTTATCTCTTCTTTTTAGCTTAATGGTCGAATAGGCCTACCGTAGTTGAAGGACAAATATTAAACTGGAAACGACAGATATTGGAAGGCACATCCACTCGGTCGTGTAAAACTCACGTAAGTACTTAGAAAAATATGCCAGTCAGCTGATGCGTTTTTCTTAGCTGAAAACTACGATGACACCAGGTGGCGGTTGAAGTAATTACTAATAAATATATCCATTTTCAATATTTTAACTGTGATCATTTGTCTTTTTCTTTAAAGATTAGACTATTATAAAATGGAACCATTTGAAACAATGTAGAACCTAGAAAAGCCTACAACTGCAGAATTTGTAGCGAATTAAGGTTTGAAATATTAGCTGCACAGGTCTAAATTAAAAAATGGCAATTGACTCCAATTAGATTCGAACGCTCGTAAACTGTCAGCCTAACCACTGACCCACTGAAACAAATGTGAAGTGCTCATCGTTGTAGTAATTCTGTCGACATGGAGTTGTTATATTTCAACTGTTTCTTCGGGCTCGAATAATGATTTTCAAAAGAAATGGTACGATTAGTTCGACATATACTGAACCCAAACTATTATATTGCTTCTGTTTGGCCGGCCGGAGTGGCTGCGGTTCTAGGCGCTACAGTCTGGAATCGCGTGACCGCTACGGTCGCAGGTTCGAACCTGCCTCGGGCATGGATGTGTGTGATGTCCTTAGGTTAGTTAGGTTTAAGTAGTTCTAAGTTCTTGGGGACTGATGACCACAGTAGTTAAGTCCCATAGTGCTCAGGGCCATTTGAACCTTTTTTTTTTTTTTTGCTTCTGTTTGAATATGTTGAAATGTCCCATTAGAAAAATTATACATGACTGTGCTTAAACTGACACACAATATTTTCTTTAGCGCAACGCAATCTGACTTTCAATAATCCCTACAAAAGAATGGCCCTGACTAACATTAACCTATACCTTTCACAAATCACTTATCTCACAAAAATCTTCGTTACTCGAACTACTGCAATACAGCGAGGGCCACTACTGCCAGCTAAATAAAAGATTCAAACTACTGAAGGCACTAACTACTGATAGGCATACTAAGCAAATGAAAGATTTTGATAGAGAACAAACAATGTATTTACCTTAATAGTGTTCAAAAGTCATAATATATATAGCAGTTCATGACATCCAGTCTTACAAATTTCAAAACTCCGCCATTTCTCTCCCCACATCCACCACTGCTGACGGCTCACCTCCAACTGCGCAACGCTACGCGCTGTTAACATCCAGCTGCCCAACACTACAATGGCCGACAACAATGCAAACTAGCCACAGACTGCACACAGCACAGCCAGTGATTTTCATACAGAGCGCTATGTGGCGTTACCAATATAAAAACCTAAACAGCCTACTTAACAATGTAAACACGAAGCTGAAGTTGCACAGACCGCTAGAGTTGTGACCACTGGTACTTCTCAACTTGGGCATCTGCGTTGTTCTGTTCTGGGACACACTAAATTATTCGGGTCAGGCAATCTTTTTGCCCCTCATTGTACATTGGGGATTCAGGGTATAAAGCTAAGACAGCCAACCACTCAAATAAAGCACGTACGGACTGAGTCTTTATAGTTGTTTGCTGTATTACGAGCTTTACCTACTCTCGTACCATACCGCACTTAATTAGTAATTCTTTCTGGACTCACCCTTGTTCATAAATAAGTTCAAACTTGGGAAGATAATTTTGGTTTAATAACCCGACGAAGTCGTTAAAGATGCAGTTCTAGTTAGGACTGGACAAAGCTGGATAAGGATGTGTGCCAAAGCCTCGATTAGGGTTCCATTTGCCTCCGGTGGTTCTGGGAAGAAATGGAAGATGAAATCGGGCTGACGTAAGAGGTATTCCAAATCTCGATCAAGCAAAATGTGTGTTCATTGTTTCAGTATACATCTTGCTACTGTCGCAGCTACTTTACATTAATATACGAAGCACGTTCAGAAAGTAAGTGTATTGTGACCATAACGGGCTTTGTTTTTTGAGGATTAGCAGCCCTGACTGGTAGAGGAGGATCCGCTGACCAGAGAGAGCATCGTAGGAACACGATAATACGTAAGCACACACTGTAATATCCAGCCGCGTGATAGGCGTCGGTAAGAAAACCCGCCAAGTGCGAGCCATGTTGTGATCTTCTTCCTGTTCGCGGAAGGAATAACACCTGGGACTTTTTCCGCGAATCTAAGCGGTTTACGGCGAAGGTGTTATGAACAATACAAGTTTGTTTATGTGGTGTATGGACTTAAGCGGAGGCAGAACAAATGTTCATGACGAGCAGAGGAGTGGAAGACCGTCCATTTTGGCTGATGAGTTGGTGCAAAAAAATCGATGAAACTGATCGTGAAGACTGCCTATTGACAGTGGATAAAATTTATGCAATGTTCGTGTTTCCAGACGTCTCCTATACGAGATACTCACAAAAACTTTGGGATACCCGGAACTGCACAAGATGGGTCCCAAAACAGATGACAAAGCAGCCCAAGAAAATCGGGTCAGTAGCGCCCGCGAATTTCTTGAGCGACTTGATTTGGAAGGTGAGAATGTTGTGAGTTCTATTGTGAGCGGAGACAAAACGTGTGTGGTTCTTTACACGCCCGAGACAAAAAAGACAGTCGTCACAGTGGCGTCACACCAATACCCCTCCTGCTAAAAAATTCAAAACATAATTTCGGGCAAAGAAATTATGGCCTCATTGTTTTTGGACCGAAAAGGCATCATTTTGGTCAGATTTCTGCCTCAGGGAAGACCATCAATGTACAACGATATTGCGAGACACTAAAAAATCTCAAAAGGAGCATTCCAAACAAAAGCAGAGAATGCTGACAAAAGAGTGTGCTTCTTGAACGACTATTCCCGTCCTCACACAGCCTTAGCTACCAAGGCGCTCGTGGAATCATCTGGTAGGAATGTTTTGAATAACCTGGTATTCCTCTGTCTTGGCTCCTTCAGATTATTATCTTTTCACCGGTTCTGAAGTGTAGGAAGGAGTTAGCGGAAGAGTTCCTCAAGGATGACATAAAGAAGCTTGTGCCATGGCTCACCACATGCACTGAACAGGACGACGATTATGTGGAAGAATAGTCAACAAGTGTATCAACAACATCCTGTAATTTTTAAATACACTTTTTTCTAAAAAAACATAAAAATCTACTACACTTACTTCCTGAACATGCCTCGTAGTTCGTTGTTCCTTAAGATATTATTTTATCATATGCGAATAATAAATATACTTTTTATCCCAAATGAAGTGTTCTAAAATATGTTTCTTCTATTTCTGGAGTATAAACACACTGCGAGATAACGGTAAACATGTTTATGGTCTTTCGGAGGTATTTCGTACAATTACGCACTGCCAGTTATGAACAGAGTACCCGATTACTGATTCTCCGATCAGGATACTACTCAATCGATGAAATGATTATCAGGCAGAGCTATAACAATATATTTACTTTTGTGCGTTAACATACAGCTATAACTGGCGGTGGAAATATATTTGCAGAGAAAAGCACATAATGATCTACACTACTGGCCATTAAAATTGCTACACCAAGAAGAAATGCAGATGATAACCGGGTATTCATTGGACAAATATATTATGCTAGAACTGACATGTGATTAGATTTTCACGCAATTTGGGTGCATAGATCCTGAGAAATCAGTACTCAGAACAACCACCTCTGGCCGTAATAACGGCTTTGATACACCTGGGCATTGAGTCAAACTGAGCTTGTTTGGCGTATACAGGTACAGCTGCCCGTGCAGCTTCAACACGATATCAAAGTTCATCAAGAGTAGTGACTGGCGTATTGTGACGAGCCAGTTGCTCGGCCACCATTGACCAGACGTTTTCAATTGGTGAGAGATCTGGAGAATGTGCTGGCCAGGGCAGCAGTCGACAATTTCTGTATCCAGAAAGGCCCGTACAGGACCTGCAACATGCGGTTGTGCATTATCCTGCTGAAATGTAGGGTTTCGCAGGGATCGAATAAAGGGTAGAGCCACGAGTCGTAACACATCTGAAAAGTAACGTCCACTGTTCGAAGTGCCGTCAATGCGAACTAGTGGTGATTGACACGTGTAACCCATGGCACCCCATACCATTACGCCGGGTGATACGCTACTATGGCGATGGCGAATTCGCGCTTCCAATGTGCGTTCACCGCGATGTCGCCAAACACGGATGCGACCATCATGATGCTGTAAACAGAACCTGGATTCATCCGACAAAATGACGTTTTGCCATTCGTGCATCCAGGTTCGTCGTTGAGTACACCATCGCAGGCGCTCCTGTCTGTGATGCAGCGTCAAGGGTAACCGCAGCCATTGTCTCCGAGCTGATAGTCCATGCTGCTGCAAACGTCGTCGAACTGTTCGTGCAGATGGTTGTTGTCTTGCAAACGTCCCCATCTGTTGACTCAGGGATCGAGACGGCTGCACGATCCGTTACAGCCATGTGGATAAGATGCCTGTCATCTCGACTGCTAGTGATACGAGGCAGTTGGGATCCAGCACGGCTTTCCGCATTTCCCTCCTGAACCCACCGATTCCATAGTCATTGGATCTCGACCAACGCGAGCAGTGTTATCGCGATACGATAAACCGCAATCGCGATAGGCTACAATTCGACTTTTATCAAGATGGGAAACGTGATGGTAAGCATTTATCCTCCTTACACGCTGCATCGTAACAACGTTTCACCAGGCAACGCCAGTCAACTGCTGTTTGTGTATGAGAAATCGGTTGGAAACTTTCCTCATGTCAGCACGTTGTAGGTGTCGCCACCGGCACCAACCTTGTGTGAATTCTCTGAAAAGCTAATCATTTGCATAACACAGCATCTTCTTCCTGTCGGTTAAATTTCGCGTCTTTAGCCCGTCATCTTCGTGGTGTAGCAATTTTAATGGCCAGTAGTGTATACTGTATTTTAGGCCAATAGACATAATTAGTTATTGTAGTGGTTTTGAATACCTTTACTGGTCAGGGCTAAATGACTATTGAAAATGTAATTGTTTTTGGATAGCTCAATATGAATTTCCTAAGGGATCGAAGTTTATCGTGTATTTACCAGTAGAATAAGGTGCGGAGAAACTATTTCGCCGTATGCAACTTCCGTCCGATTTCGACGAAACAATTTGTGACTGCGAACCATCATAATTTGCAGAAACATAAAAGAAAATTAAATACGTGTGGTCATGAAGTAGTGAGACATAGGTTCTATACTAAATAATTAGTCCATACATAAGTTTCATTTAACTTTGAATTGATGGCAATCGATATACAACGAACTTACATCTTTTCACATTTCCAGATGCACGTCGCACAATATAGTTTCTCACATGAATCTACTGCTTTGCAGTATGGTACTTTCACATTACACTAAAATAATATTTTTTAAACAATAATAATACGGTTGCAGCCGGCCGCGGTGGTCTAGCGGTTCTAGGCGCGCAGTCTGGAACCGCGCGACTGCTACGGTCGCAGGTTCGAATCCTGCCTCGGGCATGGATGTGTGTGATGTCCTTAGGTTAATTAGGTTTAAGTAGTTCTAAGTTCTAGGGGACTGATGACCACAGATGTTAAGTCCCATAGTGCTCAGAACCATTTGAATTTGAATAATACGGTTGCAAGACATGCGTGTCCGATACAAATTACGATAGACAGAAGAATGAGTAACTCTTCATCGAGAATATCTCGTACATCAAAAGAATGTGTAAAAATGTTCTTCTTTTGTCCGCCTTTCGCGCCGCGGCTTTCAAGGTGAATAGTTCACTGTATCTCTGACGGCGCTTCCACAATAAACACGTCACGTCACGTCACAGGACGTTATTTGCTAACGGTAGCTGTTGCCGAGCGACTGCTCGGTCAGTGAATGATTTAAAATGGTAGGGCAATCACATAATGCTACAGAGCCTAACACATAGTTATAGGCAGAGTTGTCGAAAAAGTCAGAGCGTGCCTGAGAATAGTGTAATGAGCCAGTAGTTGCGTTGTACCATACGTATTTTTTGGGAATATAGACCTTTTGCTTTCTAAGAGTGTTCGCTGATGACTCTATCCTTTGTACGACGGAGGTTCCTGGTGTGAATTACTGTGGAATTTAGAATGATTTGCAGAATCTTAGTGCATGATGCGGTACTAATGGCTCTCTTTAAATTTAGTAAAACCAATAAGAAACGCGATTGTAGGCTTAAGCCCCTTGCATGTTTGAGTGGAGTATCAGTGACAAATGACTAATCTGTGACGTCCGTAAAAGACTTCGGCGGGCGCCTTTGTGGTGTTAGGTAGCGGAAGGAAGGAAGATCA
Organism: Schistocerca nitens; assembly: GCF_023898315.1. NCBI lineage: Eukaryota > Metazoa > Arthropoda > Insecta > Orthoptera > Acrididae > Schistocerca > Schistocerca nitens. Next base: position 596,248,600 of record NC_064614.1, on the reverse strand, counting down.
GGGTTTAACGTCCAGTCGACATCGAGGATATTAGAGACGCAACAAGCTCGGAATGTTTCAGAGATGGAGAAGGAAATCGGAAATGCCATTTCAAAATAACCATCCCGGCATCTGCCTGAAGCGATTTAGGAAAATCACGGAAGACCTAAATCTGTACGCCACGAAGCTCATGCGAACCCGTCGTCTTCCCGAATGCGAGTCTTGTGTGCTAATCATTGCGACAGGTTGCTCGGTTTAGGATGTAGAGCGACCAAGAAAATCGTGTAGTGGGATGAGGCAAACGCCAAACTGTGAGTCGTTGGGAGGACGATGGAGAGGTGAAGTTTTAAGGTAAAGTTGTTCGATGTCGGTCTGACGGTTCATGCTAGAAACCCCCTGGGGCTCATTTAGGTTGGACTGGGTGATGAAACTGAAAAAGTTCAAAAAAGAGCTGCACCGTTTGTGATGGGTTTATTTCGACGACAGGGGACTGCTGTGGAGATCGGCACTTAATTCCAATGGGATGCTACGCAAGAGAAACATTGGCCAGCAGTCAATGAGCTGCCCATAAAACTGAGAAGTTTTCTCCTTAGGAGCTCCAAGAACATTCCATTTCCTCTTAGCTACGTCTCGCGCCGAGGAGACAGAGATAAAACTACACATATTTTCAATACATGCAATAAGCGTCCTGCGGTGATGGCAGTGATTTTGTTGGTAAGGGAGGAAAGTAATACTGGTACGGTACTGTGAAATGGTTTGGCACTATTTTCAGCAACATATAATATTTTACTAGAGCAACATAACAATAACTGTTTTAATTAATTTTATTAAATAGGTACATACGTAAATTGTTTTATTAGTGCAAAATAACAAAAATATACCCACAAACCGCCACAATGACACATACAGCTACACAAAATTAAAGCGCAATAGAATTTCCTATACATTGTCTTGCTTGCACCACAAACTTAAACAATATAACTTAAATACTGCAATAATCTGTATTTTACCATGTATTGTGTTTAAGATTACCTGCTGCATAAATCATCATTTACAATGTAAAACATGTTTGTTGCACAACGCAAGTTACTAGTGCTCAGTTAGACAGTCCTCATCCAATGTCACAAACTCACAAAATATTGGTTCATAGCCTTATAACCTGTAATACTATAAGATTGTGTATTGTAATTATTGTGTATAATATTGTTCATTGCCTAAAGTTTAATTTACAATGTTAAAAGACGTGTTTGTTGCACAACGTAAACGAACAGTGCTCAATTTAACAGTTTACCAAAGTCAAGAACTCACAAACTATAGCGTTATAACCATTTAACATATAATAATGTGTATTTTAATTCCTTATTCCTCTTAATATTGTCAATTGTGTACAATTTAATTTCAACTTTATGAAACAAGTTTGATGCACAACACTCTATGTAAGTGGATTGCATCTTCGCTTATAATGTATGGTTGCCTAAGAAATAGTCTCCCTCTCAGACGCTCGTCAATTGTTTCCTGAAGATGACCCAATAAGCCGAAAACCAGTTCGAAATAAACACAAATTAACAGAACAAAAAAAATATACACTTGTTATTCAGCCTTAAATATGGAATTGTCCTACCAAAAAGTAACGGAAGAATCCATAAATAACATAACAAAAATTGTTGTAATTAGTTTTATGAATAGCTACGTATGTGAGCCACATTTTACAAACGTATTGCACTTCTCTTACTACTGGTATTGATTGAAGATAATCTTAAGGCATACTTAGGACAGTAACTTTACAGTGGGTAAAGTAACTGCAGTACTGATGAGGTAACTTCGCAATACAAGGCTTCACTCCCCCGACTGCATCAGCCTTCATCTTCAGAAGAGGAATGTTCACAATAGCTGTCACACATGTACACAGCTTCCTTTGTCCGTTGTTTTTGGCAGCTGTCATGGTTGCGAGTATTAATCAAAAATAGCATGTCTCTATGATCCCGTTTTTCCTTTCACCTCATATGAGTAAGCCTTCAAGCAGACACCACAAATCCATTGGTCAATTTTCCTGTTGCCTAGACGTTGTTGTGTGGATAAACTGGCTACAACTTTTGGGGCATTGTTTACAGTTGTGGAAATGCTGATGGACAGGAATCTTGGTTTCTTTCAACTATGATGAGACATTTACCCAATGAGTCCTTCTTGCCGCGGTTCTGCTGCGATGTTGAAACCTTAGGTGCATCAGGAATCTTCAACAGATCTTTCGCATTTTCTGAAACCCTTGAACTCGAACCATAACGGTTTTTGAATTTTGACCACCACCACTTAGTAATCATGTTCTGCGGAATTAAAAATTTGCTCCCTTCCTTGGGTGACAGGTATGTCGTACACAAGTTTTCTGGCTTGCATCACGGTTACTCTAAAACCCAAATCCTGTATCTCAAGAATTTAGTTGACAGCACGGTATTTAAGCTGGTACTGCAAATTGTGCAAACTGGGTGTGCAGTTTTTACATTTGCGGATTCAGTGACCAACAAACACTTTTTGATAGTGTTTTAGGGTACATCATGTAGTTTTGATGCTTTATATATAGTAATATTTTCTTATTTCACTTGCCTAGCTGCAGCCAAGAAATCCGAAGTTTCCTAACTTCTGTACTTTTTTCACTGTTCACTTTGTTTAGGTTTTAGTTCCACACGCTTTCCTTGAGTATCAGTAGCTTTCTTCTTAGAAGCCATGTTTAACCAGATCCTGAAAAGTTCGAAGTAAAATGTTTTAGCAAGAAAGCTTAAAAATGTTTTAATCAGCTCTTTATTTTAAAAAATAACGCTTCTTTCATCAGGGAGCGTGATTTAGCAACAGTAAGGTAGGTAATTTGGCAATAGTCTGAAATTCATATTTGTTTATAGTTATGTGTGTGAAATACTTGCGTCAGTAATTTCTGCAATGAACGTCTTGCAGAAATGAGTAGATCTGCTGTAAGGACAGCCTCAACAGTCGTCCAACTGAGTGACCGAAAATGCAGCCCTATTATCCTTAACACCAAGTGTTGTCTACCTAAGGTCCCTGTCTGCATGTATTTCAGAAAATAAGTAAACTAAATTATGTACGTAACATTATAGGTCTCAGCACCAATTTTCTAAAAATAAAATGCACGAGGGTTGCCCAAGAATTAATGCACTGCATTTTTTTACCTCAACCGAAAACAATACTTCGAATGCGAAACGTTACGTATGTATTATTTGAAGCCTCCTGAGTGAGTGCGTTAAGTTTGCGTCACTTCCGATAGATAGCGTAGCTGCAAGACAGTTTCAAAATGGCGTCTGTAGGTGATATACGTTATAAGTACCGCGCCGTGATTGAATTTCTCACTGCAGAGGAAGGAACTGTGGTTCATTCACAAACGCTTGTGCAAAGCCTGTGGAGCATCTGCTGTCGACAGAAGTACAGTTAGTTGCTGGGCACGGAGGGTGAGGTCATCGGAAGGCGGTTCGGCGGAGCTCCACGGTTTGCAGCGGTCAGGGAGACCATCCACGGCTGTCACACCTGACATGTTGTCACTCGCGAGGACAGACGCATTACGACTTGGCAGTTGGCTCTTCATCTATCAATCACCAAAGGAAGTTGGGATGCAGGTATCCGCACTCTAGGATAGTCAAAAGTGTGGGCAAGATGGGTCCCGCGGTGTCTAACGGTGGATCACAAATCGCACAGAAAAAAACATTTGTCTTGATTTATGGCAGCGTTTTGAAGCTGATCGGGGGAGGGGACTTCTTGTCCCAGATTGTGACAGGTGATGAAACCTGAGTTCACCATTTTGAGCCCGAAACAAAACGACAGTCGATGGAATCGCGCCATTCCCACTCCCCACAGAAGAAAAAATCCAAAGCAACTGCTTCCGACGGAAAGGTCATGTTCACCGTGTTCTAGGACTGTGAAGGTGTGATTCTCATTTATGTGATGCCAAGAGGCGGTGCCATTAATTTGGAAGCATACAGTATTTAAACACGTTAACAAAACTCTGAGGACTGCTGCACACATCGCAAAACAGGGTTGGACGGTGTTATCCCACCCACCCTACAGCCCTGACCTAACCCCATCGGACTTCCATTTGTTTGGGCCATTAAAGGGTGGCATTCGTGGAACACATGTTGAAGACGATGAGGTGACACACAGTGAAGCACTGGCTCCGCTACCAGGACAAGGATTAGTGACGACAGGGCATACACGCCTTCGTTTCACGCTGGGGAAAGGCCACAGAACGGGATGCAGGTTACGTGGAAAAATAACGTGTGTGGATAAAACACTTTTCTTTCGTGTGTGTAACTCTCATTATGTTCAATAATATACTGCATTACTTTCTGTGCAACACTCTTATATTACTAGGTTCTTGCAACTCTAAAATGAATTTGAAACTACGCAGCAACAAACCACCCCGCTTCGACCATGAGACGCTTCAGGCAACAGCAACTTGCTTTGTCATCCCATTCCACTAAGTGTGCGAGAGAGAAAGAGAGCACCTGTAACGCAACTCGGGAGGACATTGTCAAGCCCCCTTGTACCAAAAAAAGGAAACACTATTTGGATGACTTGAATGAGATTTTCACTCTACAGCGGAGTGTGCGCTGATATGAAACTTCCTGGCATATTAAAACTGTGTGCCGGACCGAGACTCGAACTCGGGACCTTTGCCTTTCGCGGGCAAATGCTCTACCACTTTTCTTTTTTTTCATTTTGTTCGTTGTTGATCATTGCGTTTGGTCGTTGCGGACGTCACATGACATCCGTTAAAGTTCGTTAGTTGATCTTTCGACTCAGTTTCTTATTACAGAAGCCAACCAGCTCTCTGACCGAACACGCTGAGCTACCGTGCCGGCTGATTCCTACATTCCAAACATTACAGAAGCTTTGCTACGAACCTGCAGAACTAACACTCCTGAAAGAAAGAATATTGCGGAGACATGGCTTAGCCACAGCCTGGGGGATGTTTCCAGAATGAGATGACTTAATTGCAGCAAAGGTTATAACAAAATACTGCTGAACTACCTATACTGCGAAATCAACTTACTTTACCCTACAAGGGCACTCTTCACCATTACACCTTCGGTGTCCTATGGAACACGATTACAGATGTAGACTCAGGTAACTGTTACAGCTTGACATGAAACACATGGAAATCGTCTGCGCAGTATAGTAGAGTTAATAGTATTTTGATAAAAATTTCGAGATTTTTAAGTTTCGTCAGTTAGGCAACATGTTATACAGTTATACCGCCGCAAAAGATTGAAAGGCATTAGTGTTCATCAAATTATGATCTTGAAATACCATAGGAGGCTCACACTGATGTTTAACAGTCGTCTCTTGGACATTACCGATGTTTTAGCTATGCAACATTTCGCTATAGACCTTCTGTGGTCGTTTTAAAACGCCTATTCCGCCGCGCTCTAGTATGCACAGTGCTCAAATATTATCAGCATTGTTTATGTCAAACCTATCAATGTTCGATTTATATTTTATCTAGTCATGAAGCTGCTTTAGTACCGAAGTAAACTGTAGTGAAAGAGAGGGCGGAGGAAGGAAACAGTAACCCATTTAATATCATTAAGAAGTAAAGTGTGAAAGTTGGAAAGAAGTCATGTTACGTTTCTATTTGATTTTGGATGACACTTAAAAATATTCCATTCACTTCGCAACGTAAAGTGCTCTGTGAAATAAAATATTCTACGTGGGTGGAGTAACTCAGTTATGAATAATACTTGTTTGAGATTTACTCGTTGTCTTGGAGATCTTACCTGAAACTGGATTCACATTTTAGGTTTATACAGCGCGTGATATGAAATTAGCTCAGGATACGCCAACAAACTTTTTATAACATTTTATTTCTGAATACGACACAGACCTCACGGCTTAAAAGTCAGAAAAACATTGAGCCCGTCTCTCAAACTATACACATTTCATAAAAATTGGAACATTGTTGACAGCGTTGATTTAACATGCAGTTAGAAATGTTACAACTGATATCATTCGATCCATACACACAGTTCAGTCCGAAAAAGAGGTTATCACAGGAATTTACATCAAACATGCAACACAGACAATGTTTTTTATAGTTTTGTTAATTATACAATAAATAAATTAGGTGCAGGATGCCTACCATTTTAGGCGCTTGACTGAAGAGATCTTTGTATCAGTATTACCTGACATTCTGACATTTAAACAGAAAGTAGGTTTTTAGCCGTTTGTTTATAGTTTTTGATTGACAGTAACACATAAAATTTCATAATTATTCCGAAAATTAGTGAGTATCGTTACATATGTATAACGTACAAACGAATGGCAGTTGTAGACGAGATAAGTTAAACTTTTCTGAAGCATTTTGGCTGTTCATTGAAAATGAGCAATTGATAAAAACACGACTTTATAAACGTGCCAGTTTCATGTGTTCAGAACAATCAACAGAGTTCTGTTGACTTGGTACATTGCTGTTTCAAAATCATATACATTACATAACATTCACAAGGTAGGGATTACTGGTACTGACCTTTTATTTACTCTATGGTTATACTGTTAACTGAAATCTGGGTGATTACATGTCCTAACTGAACTAAGAGTTCTGGTATCGAACCATTCAGTTTGAAATCGAACCGTTCAATTTCAGTCTCGAAAGCATAGCTTAATTGTTCTCCATCAGTTTCAACAAAAGAGATGTATTAATCGTAAACCATGCGGCCAAGGTAAGAGTGTGTCAACGAATTTTTTTCAAATTGACATGCAGAGTTTCGTAAAAAGAATTATAATGTTTAAAGCAGTTCTGCCTTGCTATTGCATACTAGGAAAATGTTTATTTTCGTATAAACGTTGGAAAAGCATATAAGTTTCTGTATCTTCAGTAACAAATAATTTCCAGCTCGACATAAATTATAGGAAATTTTGTTTCCATTCATGATTTGACCACGCGTACATCTTCGCGCGTATTGTTCACATTGTGAACTTTTATGGAGTAAACAAACTCGTTTATAAGATTCAAGGAAAACGGTACAGTAGTATGAGACGGCTTTAAAGTTGTCACGCAACAAGGTGTCGTCTAGCACGGACCGCTGGAAAATAGTACTTACAGCGCATTCGGACTTCCATCATGAAATGTTCTGTTTTATGGAATTTTCCGTAATAGGTTAAAGTGAACGTCGAGATGATTTCTTTGACAGGGATAGGACAATATCCTCGCTCGAGCTTTCCCGGTCTCTCTCTAATGATCTCGTTGTCAACGGGACGTTAAACGCTGATATACCTTCTTTCGTATGTAGCAGTTTCTTGACACAAGCAAAAGCGGCATTTAACCTTGTATAGCTTAATCCATACAGCATTTTCGTTCTGAGCTAACCGCGGTAAAATTTAGATGTTCCGTCTGTGGTGTCGACGTACACATCGACTGAAATGAAAAGTTGGTACACATCTAAAAATCACAACAATGTTTTTTTTGTGATTTTTCTTTTTTTGTCACCGTATCACAATATCTGCAACCTCGACGAGATCAGTCTCTTTGGTTCCAAAATGAGATAAAATTTTCTACGTTTCCAGTCACAATTCATCTCACGTAACATTATTGACAGTTGATTCTAGTGTACAAACTGTGCTTCCAGTGCACTGTAAACGTGTGACTCAAACAAACGATATAAATTCGGAAGACCGCAATTGTTAGCAATGTCAACAAAAAATTGTGTAACATCTGTTGATAATAAACCTCGATCTCCAAAAATTTGGAATGAGAAAGTCAGGTTGACAGCAGGCAAGGCGAATGCTCAGCTTAGTTTTATTGGGAGAATTTCGGGAAAATAGAACTCACCCATAAAGGAGACGGCGCACAGAACTCTAGTGGACGCATTCTTGAGTACTGCTCGGGTGTTTGGGATCCCCCACCAGGCCGGATTAAAGGAAGACATCGAAGCAATTCAGCGACGTGCTGCTGGATTTATTACCAAAAGATTCGATCAGCACTCAAGTATCATGGAGACGCCTCGTGAACTCAAATGGGAATCCCTCGGGGGGAGACGATACTGTTTGCGCAAGGTACTATTGCGGAAATTTAGAGACCCGGCACTTGAGGCCGACTGCAGAACAATTCTATAGCCGCCAACGTACATTCCACGTAAGGACTATTAAGATACGATGGGAGACATTAGCGCTCGTACGAAGGCCTTTAGATAGTTTTTCCCTCGCTCTAGGGACAGGAAAGGAAATGACTAGTAGTGGAACGTGGTACTCTCCGCCACGCACTTTTCGTAGGTTTGCGGAGTATGTATGTAGATTTTGATGATTTTACACCAAATGTGTTCATTCTTTTCCGGAAACTACATTTTTTTCCAACCCAGGCTGCCCTAGCCCTAGACGACTCAGATGTATTTAAGGAAGAATGTTGGAAGTGATAATGATATATCTTTACTCTTAAGCAGCAGAGGCTCAAACTTATTATATATGTTTAAGTTGTTGCTCTGAAAAATGTTACTAACTGTAAGTGAAACGAAATAAGTGCAGTATCTAATTATAAAATTCAGTCCATTCTGCAGTATTCTTCACTCGTTACAAAAACAGGTTTTGCTCGGTTTTAGTCGTTTGTTAAGACTGATGCAGTTTCGCGCTCAATAATGTGTAAGGGCGCTCAAATAAAAAAAAAAAGGAAATAAACTCTGTTACTATTTACTTATATGGATATGGTGTCTGTTCTTTCGGACAACAACGCCCGTCAGCAGGTGAGGGTATTAATATATAATTCTAATTTCGTTCTGTTACTATTGGTTATCCGTCTTAAACTGACTGCACTTTAATTAAAAAGAACTACACTAGACACGTTTCGCTTCAATTTATAAAGCATCTTACGTGGTTAATCTGTAAACTGAATACATACATTTGTACATTTTTGGTTGTTTTATGTTGAAAACAGCGTTTTGTTTATAAGGTTGGTGTGCAAGTTACTTGCGATGGTTTTTTACATATTTTGCTCCTTGCCTCCTTGCTAGCCAGTGGCTGGTGAATCGAATTCCTTCGACGTCAACCATAACCGTAAATATTCTAGCTCAGGAAATACTGCAGAATGCCAAAAACTGCCAAGTGCAGATGTGAAATGAAACCTTACGACATCAACCGCTGGTAGCAAGGAAGGAAGGAGCACAATATCTAAAGAAAAGTCAATAATCACGGAAGATGCTTTATAAATTAAAGCGAAACGCGTCTGGTGTAATTCTTTTCAATTAGATTGCAGTCAGCTCAAGACGGACAACCTATAGAAACAGATGTTAACAGCTGCTGCGGAAGATGGCCACGCAAACAAACGTAAATTACATGTAAGATTCGTGATTCTTCATTTGAGTGCAGACACCAAAAAACAAAAACAGCGCCACGACAGAGCGAAAAGGCGCCAAGACCGTAATATCTTCTTTGTGACGGTATGCTCCTCAAGACCGATCAGTTTCACTTGTAACAATTTCCTTGATATGCAAATCGTTGACGATCAAGTGTTACTAGAACGCAAACTAAGATACTTTCCGAGTCTGCGCACACGCGCTCTGTTATATCAGATGTTACAGATTTCTGGAGAAGAACAAAACGAGATGTTTACTGAAAATAAAATCGGGTGCAGCTCTGCTGTATAATTTTAAACTCGAATGCGATTCGCACTTGGCAGGCTGATGAGAAAATACACCCTGCTTTATTTTTACTTATTCTCTACTGGTTCATTTTACTGCCGTGCAAAACAACAACATGCACGCAGAAGAAATTAGATACTGTATTCGCCACATCTTGAAGCACGTGTAATACGTAAAATCAAATCTTCCAAACGATCCAGTCATCTCTTGAACAAAGCTGAGATAATTTGCTCAGTCTTACTGAAGATAAAATTTACCAATACCGGTACACTGTAAGTAGAAACTGATATTAAAATATTCTAGAAAACACACACACACACACACACACACTACTCAGTCGAAAGCGAAATGCATTTTTTGGTTACGGTATTATTATTATTATTTTATTTTTATTTTTTTGTTACGGTATTCAATACTCGAAGTAAACGACGTTGCCACTAGACCCCGTACAAAGAAACGTACTGCAGTTGTGGCAATGTGTTTTTCTCAACACGACATTGGATAACGAGTTTTCCAGAGGAGAACCTGCATTTCTGGTTACCACACGTGGTCTATTAGACAACAAGACACGTCTAAACATAGAAGATGATCGATGCTGAGAATAGTGTTGCAAATGCTTGCCAGTTTCCTGATGAATACACATACCAATATGCCATCTCAGTTTTAATTTAATAAGTTAGTCATAATTTACCGTTATCATTTACAGGAACGAAAGCACAATTGAGACTACAAGTGTTTAGCTTGTGTGACGGAAGGAACAATTATAATTGTATGGGTCATCTAATGAAGTGTTGTGATGTGGTGAAATTTTTCAGAGACCGCTACCAGTCACAAAATTTTGTTGATTTATTTAAATTATTCAACGAAGCACAACATGTTTCGAATTACAAAGCTAATCTTCAGGCTACAATGACAACACAAAAAATGTTTAATAAATGCACGCATTGACATTAAAGTTGTTCGCTACAGTCTTGGCATGTCTTGTGGTCATGCTGCAGAGAGAAGGATAACCGAATATGAGGCAATATTCACGTTTGTTAGTTGTCGTTCACATAATTTTTCAAATAGCCATCACTCACTTTGTTCATATGAAATGCCTGTCTTCTTGTGATGTGTTCAGTTAACACCACTGTTCATAAACTTGCAATGGACACTCAAAACACGTAATTACAATAAAATTCTACTGTACAGTAGAAACAAAATCGTTGTCAAAATAAAGTTGTTTCGTATGTCGTACCGATTAGTCGCTCTTGGTGTTATATGTCACTTGCTTTGTTTTCTGCACATCATGTAGCACATTAGAGTTGATTGTGATGGCGTATTTGATGTGTTCATTGCAAGTTTTGAACAATGGCTAACAGGTTCTAAGGAGCCATACCAATGGAAGTAACTGAACCAACGACAAGAAGGAGGCTTTCCACACGAACAACGTCATTTTTTTAATGAATTGAACAGTAAACCAACGAACGAACTGAATATTTCCTCATAATAGGTCGATATTTTTTTTTCTTTTTTTTACTCTGCAGCATTAACTCTACACATGCAAAGATTGTAGAAACTTTAAAATCTCTGTGTGCATTTTGTTAGGCGGCTTTTGTATTGCCATTGTAGCCTGAAGATAAAGTTTGTACCTCGAAACGTGACGCTTCATTAAATAACTTGAGCATACCAAAAAAAATTTCTGATTGGTAACGGTCTCCGAAAGACTTTATAATTTTTTTTAAACAGTCACTGTCCATTAACAGTCAAAATTGCTTTACAAAGTATTGTAATTTTATTCATACTTTGTAGCCCCCTGCTTGAGATACTTTTGCAGTCAATATCGTAAGGTACATAACCACAAATAAACGAATAATCATTAATCACGTACAGATCTAGCGGAACTTTTTGTAGAATCGCAAAGTGCCGGACAATGTAGACAATAGAAACGTGCAGACACGTGAAGTTGTTATGCTCCACACCAAGGAATTTATGTACATAGAGATCAATCATCGAAATTTAATAGACGTAGAAGTTAAGTGTACTACATCATAGCCAGTAAAAATAAATGATGTATATTGTTGTAAATGTAGGTGAGTGTGCAGACTTAGCCCTTATTTTTTGACAACGGAGTGGGCGTGACTGCATTAGTGACATAAAGTAGTGGCTGTCTTTAGATTCTAAGCCCACTAAGTCGCTAGTAACATTTGAGAATAATTACGCACTGTTAGGTTAACATACTCCTCAGAGCGCAGAGAAGCTTTTATTAAAACTGGCACGAAAAAGTAAATAACAGTTCAAGAAAAGCAACGTTAACTGTTTTCAGTATCTAGCGTATTTTATCTTCAAATAACACTGGTAATTAAGAACTGTACCTCCTCACTTGTCGTATCGTTCTAATAAAATACTGCATAATCCAGACCATAAATAGTCATGTTTTCATGTTCGCCGCTCCCACTGCGTTTGAAATCTCCGCGCCAACGCTACGCTTGAACGGCATAGGCTACAGCGCGGCCAATGGCGTTGCACCTTGCTGCCCAGTAGGCTTCCCAGGGTTCCAATATGGCAACTCTGATAGTAGTAGCGTAACTTGCGGAGAAGATGTTTTGAAATAGTCGTACATTTGTGTCACTTGTAGAGCGTGAAGATATAGGTGTGTTACGTATAAAGCGGTTATGTTATTACGAGCATTAGTAGGTGTTCTTATCCCCGCATATCATAGCAATGGCGTGTGTTGTTAGGTTTCTGTGTGTTATATGTATAACCTTAACTGGTTTTATGTTGGGTTGTATATATTGCTGAGTTTTTAATAATTTATGTTCATATTAATATAAAATGTGCCGGTAGACATCGTATCTCTGCCCAACTTTCGTGAATACCTGTTTAATATTTTATATTATTTTCGTAACCTTAAATATCACGTTGCATATGATTTGTTTATGTCATGTATTATTGTTTGTAACGAAAGTCATTTCAGGATTTCGGTACGTTTGTTGTTGTGTATGTATGAGTGAATGGTTATGTTGCTTCTGAGTGAATGGTTATACCATTAGGCTAGCGATGACAGAGCAGGTACTAAAAATAATAAGCAAGCCGAACGTCAGGTGTAATGTCAGCTGTTCATCTAAGACACAATTAAGCTGGAGTTAATGTGCATTACGAGAAAACGAGGAATACACTGCAGTGGTCCCTGCAATTCATCTGCCTGCTGAAATATGCTGCTCCAAAATATTGTCTGGTGAGTAATATTTTTTTATTTTTTAAAATAAATCTTGGCAAATGTATGAACGTGTTGCAAACATGCAAATTGTCATTTCGCTGTTTCATTGAGCTTAGCTATTCCATTGGATAATCGTTCCTAATTGCGTGACACGTCGAGTGCAAATTGCTCTAATAGCAGACGAACGAAGTTAACATCCTTTGAAATGACTTCCTGAGTCAGTAACGTGCGTGTTTTTCACTCAACAAAAGTACATTTCGTTTCGTGAATAATAATTTGTCACTGGAAATACAGTCCTACCAGTGTTTTTGTGCCAGGAACTGAGAAAATATGAATATATGTTAATGTGCAGGGCTAACAAATTCTGGAAATTATCTTATCTGTTCTACATTCGCGTTATTGTGCAGCTGTTGTATATTGACTACTAATGCATACTAAAAAAAAGTTGTGCTAGGCACTTGAGGTTGTAAATTTATGGTTTATACAAAATTTGCCATGCTGTTCCGTATTGCATTGCTCGTAAAACTCAGACGTCATCACTTTTTTTTGTTGTTAGAAACGTGTTCTTACTCTTCATGATATCTTCTGATGTCGCGAGTGATGGGTGTGTGTTCATGTCAATGTATGTACGTACAGAAGATATTGCAGCAACATACTACAGCGAGCGATTATATTCTAAATTGAATAATGTTATGCAAGTGCTCAAGTTTTAATGTATTCGTGACTGTCAATGAGAAAGTAAGGGAGAAGTGATCTAATTAAATTTTCACGAAAAATGACAGAGGAAATCTTTCGATGTCTTCTACCATATATTTTTGCGGAGAAACACCATCAAAAATGCAGTAACAGAAGCCAGTGCACAAACATCGCTTTCTTTGCAACGTGAGAATTATGTTAATAATATTTACCTCATCCTGCTTGTTCCTGTGCCTTTCGAACAGCTGATACCGTTTGTGTAGTACCAAATATTATCGTGTTCCAAATACACCACTTGGATGTGCAACTGTAATATTTCTGCATAATTCACAGCGATGTCGCTGCTGCGGGGTAGGCTTTACTAGTGATGAACTGTTTGTAGATGATAAATAATTACTTTGCTATCTAGGCTATAGCAAATTCAACTTATTTGACTGCTGTTATAAATTCGACGTGTGCAGTTTTTTTTTCGTTGTAAACTCGAGCAGACGGTTTCCACTGTAGTTTGTTACGCGTAAAGGTTGCATCTTATGACTTAATTACTATTCGGTAAAGTGTGCAAACATGATTCGTTTTGAACCGACAGAATTGGGCTACCTAGGTGAATTCAGTTGTCGGTAAGAGTTTTAAGCCGCAGGTACATGTTTTGATTCTTGATTTGGTAATGTTACCATTAGAAGTCGAATGCGTTTGAACACCATCTGCTATTAATATTAAGCTTTGCACAGTTATTAACTGATGAAATATGACTAGCATTTACTGTTTTGCCACAAACATGAAGGATGGTGCTTGTTTTTCGTTGAACTCATCCAAAGCTGGAAGTGATATTTTTGTGCAGTTAAAGCACACATTATAACTTAGAACCACAGTTTCCGTCCAAGAGATAATGTAGGCACTTTATGATGTATGTGAAAGTTTATACCTAAGACCGGAAATTATATATATATATATATATATATATATATATATATATATATATATATATATATAGAAGAGACCTTGAAAACAAAGAGGAATCAAGATGACAGAGGATGGTTATTGTTAAAGGAATTTTAGCGATGCGGCATGATTAGGTACTCTAGATTGTAGTGCAAGCACATTATTTTGATTCTGTGTTGTTAATAGCTATTCTGTTGAAATTAACAACAGTATTTTTCCTGCTGAATTTCATGGCGCGCGACAATATTGTGAATTGTTAGCAGCACAGCTGCAAAACTTGGTTTTCTTTCAGTTTGGCAATTTAGCAAAGGGGTTTTACAAACCAACCGCAACTGCACTAAAATAATGAGCTTCCATAATCGTCTCTAAATAATTACTCATGTAATCGAACCTTCTTTTTGAGAGTTATTTTCATTTCATTACGCCCATAATGCGCCGAGTACAGAAGATTTTTGTATTCGATATTGCATATCAGTGTCAACTAATACTCTTCATGTGACTGAGAACACATCCCTCACTGATTTAGTTTGCGCGTATTTCTGTGTGTTTATGTTTAATCTCTTACTGGTAAAATTACATCGAATCAGACACAGATTGCGTAGATGTTGCTTAAGCAGTATGTTTCTCAAACGATTTTCGCAGATCTTTGTGCGTATAGGGTCGTAAACAAGTTACGTTTTTTACTTCATACACAGAGAATGGGGAGGGGCGGGCGAGAAAACTCTCTGTTGCTAGTTTAGTGAATGGATGATGGTCGGTAAAGATGTTAGCGTGTGGGGAATACGTGTTCTCTTAGTTTGGTGCTCAAGGCAGTGGCGAAGATGATTTCTGGGACGTGCTGCTTAACAGAAAGGAAAGAAACAGTTTGCAGTACAGCACGTGCCAGTCATTTTTATCATAAATATCCATATCTGCAACATGTTGCTGTAATACGCAAACAGCTCGGCTGTGTGTAGTATCCCCCAGCTGTAGTGAGAAGCACGCGCATGCGCCTTTGTTCTTGGGGCACGGTCCATCCTGTCTGGAATTTGTCGGCAGCTGCACCAGTATACCTGGATGGCTGCTAAACTATGCTAGCGTACCAGCAACGACGAGAAACTCCATTTTTTTACGATGAACTAATCGCTTTTTCGGCTTACTACGCGTATTATATGGTACACATATCGCCTCTTTGAAAATTACTGCTCGTTGCTAGAATAGACCACTGTCGGAAGTAGATGAGCGTGTATCAGATTTTGATACAAAATGGAGATTATGACTGTGTCTTAACGATAAGTAATTCCCCATGTTATATTCAGGCACAACTCTAGATCATATGAATATGACGCAACTGGTTGTGGAACTTGGCGACAGGTGTGTCTAATAGTTAACATGTGAACTGAAGAGGTAGACGTCTAATAAACTGAGAGTTATGTTTCTAGAGGTAAACTCTTGCGACCCAACACAAGCAGCAAGTCTGTAACCAAATCGGTAGCATGACTTCCAAATATATTGATTGTGACGTTCCTAATGTCATATATAAAACAGATTTGTGTGTGTGTTTTTTCCGTTATCCGAAACAGTGGTATCGTTTGGTAATAAAAACACACACTAAGCGATTTTCAGCTCAGTTATAGAACCAAAGATACCTTGTGATGCAGAATGCAGTTGTGGACGAGGAGCAACTGTATGACATGGCTGTGATGATAACGGTTTTTGGTGAGAAAGGTGTCTGATTATAGTCTCCGAGTATAACTCTGCATATTTAATGGAAAGTTGTTGCATCATATGCTGTTGCGACTTAGGTTTCCCTAAATCAGATAACGGTAGGAGTGGTCACTGACCCACCCTGCCGACAATCGTAAGTGTTAGGTTAGAAGAGGCGTATCGTAGAGCACAAGGGATTGTTAGAATGTGGGAAGCTAGAAAATAGTTTTTTGTTCCTGTAAAAGTAATTACTCAGATTCTGCTGATTATAAATTGACAAATTCCAAAATATGCTGCTTATTTCGTTTAAATATTCTAGCGGGATTGCAATACGGTAGAAAAATGTTAGAAGGTACCGTATAAAACGATACACAAAACAGAGAAACCTTCACTTCGTGATGTAGTTGTTCAAATACCACCGGACTAATCCATGTAAATGAGACAAGTTCGGCAGATGTTGGCAGTATTAAGCGTAATTAAATAAAGGAATTATGTACTTTTAACTCGGCCGCATAATCCCCGGAACAGCTTTCTGTCGGGTTACTAAAATCACTCATAACAGTGTCTGCAAAACAGCAGCATGCCTCCAACGAAAACGAGTTAACAAATTTAATAAGCTGTTATCATCTGTACAGAGCGCTTAGTTTACACATAAGCACATCGTATCCCTATAAAATAAACAATAGACAAATATTCCCTGTTCTATTCCTTACGACCAAAAATTTAGGCTGCAACATCACTTGCAGAAAAACTAGCAAATCGGCGTTCCATACCTTTTTTTACGGAATAGTAGTTCTAACACCTGAAACTCTCGTACTTAGAAAGTGATTGTAAGTGTTTGCAATTCGTCTATCAACATTGTTTGTAAACTATATGTCAGGATACAACTTTCTCCATTGAGAAATAAATAAGATTTTTTATGTAATGTAACTCGTGTTTTCAGATGCTCTGTGCACTAAGGAAGTGTAGTTTGTTCATAACAAAATTCATAGATTGGATCAGAAGCTCTGTACAACAAAAAATGATAGTTTAACATTTGTATTGAGTTGTGTGAGGTGACAATTGTTTCTTAGTTATCGTTTGGACTGCGTTCCCTATTAGCAGCTGCGCGAAAAGGATCAGTGCGTTGTTCTGAGCTATGCAAAAGCACTGTGCTTTGACACACACAAAAACAGCGCCTTTTTGTGACTTACGTCTTGGATTTTAATAGCAGTGTGAAGCTTGCCCTATAGCCACGTGCTAGCGAACACTTTGCTAGATGACAGTTTCTGTAAAAAGCTGCCCGCATAGGAAACACAGTTGATGTATCTTTAGGGTTATGATATTACGTAACAGGCTATTTTTTAATGAAAGTGGTTGTAGGTCCGATATATATATATATATATATATATATATATATATATATATGTGTGTGTGTGTGTGTGTGTGTGTGTGTGTGTGTGTGTGTGTGTGTGTGTGCGCGCATCTCCCAAATGGCGGTACTTGAAGCTTGATGGAATCGTTGATGGTAGTTTACAAAATTAGTCCTCGTGACACCTAGACTGATATTATTGAAATCATGTACGTTGTTTTGCTTTTTTGTCTGGTGGAGTTACGTTGACATAATCAGTTTTTGGATATTCATAGCTCAAATTAGGGGAGCACTATAGTGCTAAACTACGAAATAGTATACGTCCCGCATGATCAGAAACACTTATTTAAAAATATAGTGGTCTCACTCCATTGTCCAGTTGGGATTTATGAATGTTCCAGGTGTAAATATAACACAACATGCGAAAAACAATTTACTCCAGTATTCCATTACAGGTCTTCGTACCTCAGTGTGTCTGCTTAGAAATATTACGTGTCCGACAGTGTAAAAGTGACAGAAAAATATGCTATTCGCAACAACAAAAAATTAAGTTTTTCTGTTGCAACTAACAGTTTTTTCTCTTAAGTTGCGGTTAAGTTGGCTGTCTGGAACCAACCTAGCCGAACCGTTGTCTGATGGATCTGTAACAGATGTCTGTCTCAAAGGATCGCATCTGTTTATATCCATACAGTCTAACAAGCGAGGTTAAGAAAATGCTGAGTAATTAATGTTAATTGTTGAATAGTTGAATGGATGATTTACTGAACGATGGATTGTG